>NC_062561.1:222657625-222958291 GCF_022837055.1 Prionailurus viverrinus | reverse complement strand
CGTAAGTTATAGACAAATTAAAATATTTCCACTTCAAGTTTCTTGAATCCTTGTCGTTTAAAATAGCTGGCAAAAAATGTAGTCACGCATATGGATTTGATATATATTATATTCATACTTATAGACAAATATTTACATATTTGTAATATGTATAAATATTTATCTGTCCTAAATATTCCTGTTTCATCACCCATACAAATTCTTGGATTCTGACTAAAACCTGGAAACACCTGAAAAGTAGTATAAATTAAACAAGAAGCACAAGTCAGATTGAGTGGATATTTTAAGGCCTATGACAGTTACATAATATGTAAGCTTTGCATACTACTTTTAATAGGTTTTAGTAGGTTTTTAGTAGGTTTTTGTACTAACAGAAGTTATGCCTTGGTGAAGCTACGTATACTAATATTTGATGTTATAAATGTTATTTAAAATTATTTTTAATGATTTTTGTTTTTCCTATTAATTTCCTATGAACAAATGACGAGTCAACTAAACTTGCATGGTAATTTGCTACAATTTATTCCATTATATTGGGATGATGAAAAAGTTTTTTTTCTATATATTGTTTATACTGATTTAGCATGTATGATTTCTCTAACTCTAAAAGGCAAAAGAATGTTGGTTATATCTGATTAAATATTTCATCATTAAAAACAAAGTCACAAAAGACACTGCATCTTGTTACATATGTTATATATGATATTTTCAATGCATACACATGAACAGCTATGAAAACATGATACTGTAGAAATGGAAATTACAGTTAAAGAAAAACCAGTAAACAATGAACTTTCATCTACTAAATAGTATTCAGGTTTTTGTGGAACAATGTAATGTTAAAAAACGTGGGGTTTATGGGGCGCCTGGGTGGCTCGGTTGGTTGAGTGTCATACTTGCCTCAGGTCATGATCTCGCAGTCCATGAGTTTGAGCCCCACATCGAGCTCTGTGCTGACAGCCCAGAGCCTGGAGCCTGCTTCAGATTCTGTGTCTCCCTCTCTCCCCACCCCCCACTCATGCTCTGTCTCTAAATAAGTAAATAAATAAATAAAAATTAAAATAATTTTTAAAAATATACATGGGTATGTACTCTTACTGGTCTCCAGTGATGGTGCACAGGTATTTGATGCACATGCAGTTATCGGCAACCCCATGCAGCAAACTAGGCAGGCTGCTCATTGGAGCGGTCAGTGGGAAAAGTGTAAAATTACAGATCAAATAAGTGAATGAAATAGGGGCTAAATCATAAAGAAGAGACACGTCAAAAATAAAATAATTTGAACAGATCAGATATGGTTCATGATGGATATGTCCCTTCCATATGGCTTGTTCATTTACTGTAAGATCTAAACCTGTATTTGTTTTATGTTTGGTTACACATTTTAAAAATTACAATAATCCATCCGGCATCAGTAAGTTGAATATGTACGTATTTAGTGAAAAAGAAAGTATCAGATTTTATTTATTGAGAAAGGTGCTGATGAATATAAAATTGGCACAAAATATTTGTCCAGCATCTGCCATGGGTTTTACAATACTGTAACATGGAAAAGGTAAGGCAAAATTTTTCTAAGTATTTTAATGTTTATTTATTTTTGAGAGAGAGAGAGAGAGAGAGAGAGAGAGCGAGCGCATGAGCAGGGGAGGGGCAGAGAGAGGGAGACACAGAATCCGAAGCAGGCTCCAGGCTCTGAGCTGGAGCAGGAACTTAACCCAGGAACCATGATATCAAGACCTGAGCCTAAGTTGGATGCCTAACAGATGGAGCCACCAGGCGCCCCTAGACGAAAATTTGTACGAGAGGCGTTAACAGAAAAGTTAGCAGTACTTTTTAAGAAGATTATGCTCCAAGACTACCTGTAAAGTGTACAGCCACAAAAGATATATTTATACATTTATTTGTGAACAAGTCTGTATTTTACTAAAAAACACTTCTTCTAAATTAAAAACAGTCTTTTTAATTTTACAATCTCTGATACATGTACCAAAGGTGAAGCAATGGTAGTTGATTATTGACCATATAACAGAAAAACATCTTGGCCATTAAATGAGCAAATGCAAAGTTGGCACTTGCATGGCTATTAGAGTGAGTGTCTCCCTAGATGTTGTGCTTTAAGACCCCTCACTTGACTCACCCTAGTCCCAGCCCTGATTGCTATGTGCTGCAAATAGAAAATTCACTCATGCCAATTAAGAATTCAATATTTCTATCCAGTCCATGGTATCACAAATTTCAAAAAGTCAATTGCTATAGGTAACATATCTGATATAATTGGAAATTCAGTTTTAAAATTCAACATGAAAGATAAAATTGTTTCCTTATAGCACAATAATACACATACAAACTTATGTGGATTATAGCATGGGAGCAAAAATGATGCACCTCTGAATTAAGAATGCGATTATAATTGGTTGTGATGCACACAGAATTCACAATCAGGTTTATATAAACTACAATACTCTACCATTCAAAATAAAAACTGTTCATTTTGTACATGTTTAATATAGAAACTGAGTTGCTGACTATATATATATATATTTTACTGGTAATCAAGTTGATGTTCAAGCTAACACTGAGTACAAAAAAGAACTTAAAAATTTAAAGCATCACGGTGCATGAACATTTTCTCTTTGCCTCTATCAAATAGATTTCAATAGATGTCTTTCAAGGACTATTTATCTTTTAAAAATATGACATAAGGGAAAATGTAGCAAGTAGCACAGAAAAACTTACATATTTGTTATTTGTTGCTGCCTTAAACGTCACCACAAAACTTAAGATGAAATAATAGATACTAGCTTATAATTTCTTTGGGTCGGCAATCTAGGCACAGATTAGCTGGGTCTCCTTTTACCCGAGAGCCAAGATATTAGTTACCTATGCTGTCTTATTTTCAGACTGAACTAGGGAAAGATCTACTTCCAAAACTAGGGAAAGATCTACTTCCAAACTCACCTGCTTTTTGGCACAACTGAGTTTCTTTTTTTCAAAGTTTTATTTATTTATTATTTTTATTTTTATTTTGAGAGAGATAGAGACAGCACAAGTGGGGAAGGTGCAGAGAGAGAGGGGGAGAGAGAGGGAATCCCAAGCAGGCTTCACACTGCCAGCACAGAGCCTGATGCGGGGTTCAAACTCAAGAAACCAGGAGATCATGACCTGAGCTCAAACCAGGAGGCAGATGCTCAGCCAAATGAGCCACCCAGATGCCCTGGAACAACTGAGTTTCTTGCGGGACACTGCACTAATGGCTCCAGTTTCTGCTTGCTGTTAGCAGAAGAGCACCATCAGTTCCTTGTCATGTGGGCCCCTATGGCATGGAAGTTTGTTATATCAAAGCAAGGAAGCCAAATAGACAGTAGAGAGATTCTTCCAGCAAGTGTAAGTCACAATGTTCTGTAACTTAATTATGAGAATTACACGCCGAAACTTTCACCATAGTCTCTTGGCTGGAAACAAATTTGTGTCAGCCCACACTCACAAGGAGAGGATTTCATGAAAGGTGTGAGTTTCAGGAGGTGGGGATGATTGAGACACAGCTTAAAGTCAGCCTGCCACGACTTAACCATATTCTATTTAAGGATTTGCTTTAAAAAATGTGAACAGAAAAGAAACAAGGGATGAGAGGGGAAAAAAAGAAAGAAAGAAAGAAACAAGGGATGGAAGAGGAGGTGGGGGAGAAAAAGAAAATAAGACAAAAAGAATAAAGACAAAGGACAAAAAATATAAGATGAGAAATGAAAAACAAAATGAAAGGAAGGAAGTACTATTAAAGTTAAAGAAAGAAAAATAATGAATAATTATATTTTAAAGTCTTTTGAGACTGAAATAGGATGCATTGAAAAATATGTTATTTATCTTATAAAGTAGTAGAATAAAGTCACCAAAAAATTAACTAGACTTCACTCAAAATGGGAGAGGCAATGATATTTTGTAAGAACACAAATATTTCTCTGCTTGAATAATAATAGAGGAAAATGTATTTTAGAACCATCATGACCATTAGTTTTAAAAATTAGAAAAATAGGGGCGCCTGGGTGGCGCAGTCAGTTAAGCGTCCTACTTCAGCCAGGTCACGATCTCGCGGTCCGTGAGTTCGAGCCCCGCGTCAGGCTCTGGGCTGATGGCTCAGAGCCTGGAGCCTGTTTCCGAGTCTGTGTCTCCCTCTCTCTCTGCCCCTCCCCCGTTCATGCTCTGTCTCTCTCTGTCCCAAAAATAAATAAACGTTGAAGAAAAATAAATTGTTTTTCCTGAAAAAAACAGCTTGGTCATGGTTACAGGAGTAAGAACCTATTCCAAGACTTATAAAATCAGTGGAGATTTGTAAGTCAAGTATATATGTTCTTTGTTTATTCATAGCTCAACTTCAGAATATCATGCATATGAATGGTTACAAGTAGGAAGTCTGAACATACATTGATTTAATATTTTAATTCATGGTCCTTGCCAATATTGGACTCATTCAGTGTAATTTTGGAAGAGATACACTGAGTCATGTTCCCGTAGGTAAAAACATGAAAATAAATAATTATTTCAGGGTACTATGAGAATCAACACCAAAACTGTTAGCACTTTGCTGAACACTTGAGTAATGTTTAATAAATATCTGTCGAACGCATGCATTAGCATTGTATGGAGTTATACAAACCCTATATCAACCTGCATTTGAAGGAAAAATCTAGTTTTTACAATTTTGTTCTTGTTATCAAAGTTAATTTGCTGGCGTTAAAGAGTCCTATTTTTAAAAATTTGCCTTTTTTGGGGCGCCTGGGTGGCGCAGTCGGTTAAGCGTCCGACTTCAGCCAGGTCACGATCTGGTCCGTGAGTTCGAGCCCCGCGTCAGGCTCTGGGCGGATGGCTCGGAGCCTGGAGCCTGTTTCCGATTCTGTGTCTCCCTCTCTCTCTGCCCCTCCCCCGTTCATGCTCTGTCTCTCTCTGTCCCAAAAATAAATAAATGTTGAAAAAAAAATTTAAAAAAAAATTTGCCGTGTTTTCTTTCACTATATACTGAAAAATTCTGAAAGGGCTATTCAAAGATGGTCAGGTTCTTTATTTATTTATCAGTTATTTCTTGAAAGTCCCTATGTATCAGGCTCTCTCTTGCCTCAGAACGAAGGTGACGTTCCTGTATATATGTAGGCATATATCACATAAACACGCATAGACTCTTCTTGGAATTATGTTTATAATTTTCCCTTTACCCCTGTAATTATTCTGATCATATATCATATAACACCAATAAGAAACTTTATACCATCTTGACAATATAAATATTCTTAGCTCGCTTTCTAATATGCCTTATTAGTTGTTTATTTTCTGCAGCCTCAGAGATTTCTTTCTGTGCCTTATCTTTCACTTTACTTTCCAATTTCGGCAGAATCAAAATGTCTTAGATGTAATGCTCTGGACAAAACAATACAGCTAGAAATCAAATCAAAAATGTAATTCTCACAAAGGCAAGTCACGCAAAACAGAAGGAGAATAAATGGCATGCTAGCAATTTTTGCAATAATTTTCCCCCTTCAATTAATCAGACACTCAATTGGCTTGAAAAAAGTATGTATCATCTAAGACAAGCCATCCATCTTGGCTGGCACCTAAAGTAGATGGGCCATTCTTTACCTTATAGCACTTCTACTACATAAACCTAAAAGTACAAAATGGAATTCTAGACACACAAGGTTAAAGAAAAGCAGAGTCAGGTTTCATCTTCTGCAATAATGTTAAATGGTCAAGGTGAGGAACAAAAAGTAATATCCATGTGTTGTGAAATATACAAGAAATGTGAAGCCAGATGTCAAGAATGATGAATGTAACAGAAACCTTCTCATAGAAAGAAGTTAGTCTACACAGCATTTTCAACAAATAAATCTCACTTTTTTTCCCCTCTTGGGTCAAGTAGTGAGTCAATAATTTGCAGTAAGGGTCAATTTCTCCATTGGAGTTGAAATGACCACACACGTGGCTGAATTTGGTTGTTTGTGAGCAAAGATATTTTGAATCAGTTTTAACAAAGCTATTGTTTACATGTATTCTGAATTCGGTGATACACATTTGAGATGTAATGCAGTTTACACTTAAGGCTTTACTTTCCTATCCCTGAGAGTTAGAAAGTCCCTGGGTGACTCATTAGACATTAAAGGGGAAAGAGAAATACAATTTGTTTTAATAATCAGGTGGACCTTCAAGGAGAATCTGAAAGTTGAACAAGCCCTGCAGTGGAAGAGACCTTACCCTCGTCCCTGAGTTATCATTCAACCCACTATGCAGATCAGAAACAAATGAAGGTGGTAGGTGATGGGAGAACAATGAAGCCAGTTACAGACAGCAGCACACATAAAAGACAAAGAGCCTCTGGTTCCGCCTCTAACACTTTGTTCTACCTTTCAGATACATGGCCACATTTCTGCCTTTGGATCCCACGACACGTCCCTACATCCTTATAATAACATTTTCCTTTGGCCCTAAGTCTGGTGGTTTTGGTGGCTTTTACCTATAATCCAAAGAATGTCAAATATTAGGTTTCATTAATATTCCTCTAGGTGTTCTGATATTATTTTTGTTAAGTGAACTCAAAAATAGGCTTCAATTTGATAATATAAATGCCAATTTACATTTATAAATATAAATTTTGCATAATATAATTAATTTAATAAAATGCATAATATTGCATGTATATAAGGTATACGATACTATGTAAAATATACAGTAAATTTGTTTTAAATTAATGCGGGTTTGAGATTCTTTATAATGGTATGTTCTGAAAAACTTACTGAGATAATAATTATTAATGGGTTTCTAAAGAACCATGCTCAGTTCTTTTCTAGGATATAGCAATTCTCTATGTCAGGCTCTATGGTTTAGCACATGTTTGAATGTTTGAGTATTGCATGTTCACATTCTACCCAGGCAACTAAATTAAGCTTGGATTATGTGTGGAGAGTTATGCATAACTTCTATTTAATTATGACTCTCTGGATATTCTCAGATGTAATTTTGGATTTTACTGTACAATAAGACGATCTCCTTGGATTCTGTGATTAAAATGTTTCATTGTTATGTAAAAGCCAGATCCATATTCTGGTTCATTGACAATACGTGCAAATGTGTCTATGTCTCCTATCCAAATATCCAAATCTTTCTTGTTTTGTCTTGAGGACAAGGGAATTAGCAAAAATCTTACTGCTTATTAGAGGAGTGAAAAATATCTAGGGTAAATACTATCCATTTAAAAATTATATATGAATATAAGTATACAGTGATAGTATTAATGCTGAATGCATTTTATATATACATAATTTACCTGATGCCTCTTCAAAATAATGTTACCATACAAAAAAAATGAAGTTTCATGTCTATGTTTCTATCTGTATCTCCTTTCTATTTGGATATCTGATTTGGGGGAAAAAAGAAGGATGATAAGTTAACGAAAGATCTGAGTGAGCTGTTTTTTGTGGACAATTTGTGTTTTTGTCAAGTTGCTGAGATATATAGGCAGGAGCTGATAGAGAAAGGCTTGCTGTTTAATGCCATGTTCTGGCCTGAAATTGGCATGGGTTAAACTTAGACATCTATCATATTAGAACCCTGCGTATTAGAAACATCCCCTGTTGTGCTTATGCTAAGTAGTTTGAAAACTATCACGCGTCCATTTATAGTATGAACAGAATCAGTGTTTCAAAATCTGATCACTCTGTTTGCCTTGCTCTGAACAAACAAGCAAAAAATAATTTCTAACATTACTCAAGAAAATCATTTCCATCCCACTGGAGGAAACATGTCTAATACTAAAATAGTAATCTTTGGTCATCTGGGTTCCAGAAAGTAAGGGATGGGATGGGATGTTGGTAACTCCCTTTTCTTTTATTCGTGGGTAAGGTGATAGATTATAGAAAGTATATCTAAATGTACAGTTTCCTCAGGATATTCTAGGAAAGAATCTGTTCTCCTTCAAAGAAGAGATTAGGATCCTTCTTAAGAGATTTAAGATTAGGACTTAAAACCAGAAGCAGGGGAAAGGGTTTTCCTGGAGGTCTAAAGAGAAATCCCATGTTTTCTAAGGGCTATTGGGTTGCAAACTGCCACCTGACAGATGGCTATTGGTTAGACTTTTGATTCTGGACAGACCTGCTTGATCCTACTGACCCTGAGCACCTGCTGGCAGGTACAGCAGTGGACTCAATTACTCACATCCCTCGTGTCAAGGAGGAACCTACCATTTTTACCCAGAAGAAATGCACCCAGGACATAAACACAGTATTGAGCATTCATCAACTTTGATTTACAACGTCTCTTTAACTACGCGAAGATACAGGATAATCACAACTAAAACCTGCAGCATCAGAGAGAAGAAACAGCACTTACTACTGAATATATGTGTGAAAAAAGGATGGAAAGTAATAGGGAAAGGCTAAAAGACTTGTCTCGCATAGCAGATGTAATAACAGGTCATGGAGGAAGAAGTTCCAGAACGAGAAAGGATTGAAGAAAAAAAGAAAACCAAATGAGACGCATTTACTCTGAACCTGGAGACGTAAAGTGCTTCTCAAGTCCCAGAAAAGATTAATGAAAAATGACACACAATACAGAATACCCTAAAACAAATTCTCAATTCAAACAAAAGGAAAAAAAAGCCTTAAAATCACTAGGGTAGAAAGAAAAGTTTTCCTAAAAAAAGATAGAAAATCTGCCAACAATGGCACTTCTTATCTCCACAATGGTAATGAAGGACATCTGTGGGTGATCGAAATAAGGTATTTGCTGTTCAAAAATGCTCTACACAGCCAACTGCCATAATTCCATTTTTAACATCAAAAGGAAGCTAATATCAAACACTGGAAAATTTGGGGCTTATGCTTTCCATGTGTCTTTGGACAACACTAGAGAAAGTACAAAAATTTAGTACCTATAGAATCAAAACAGAGTTGTTCAGAAATGGAAAATAAAGATATGAAAACCATGTAGACAACCATGAATGTTATAAGTACACATTGTAGTCAATAATACAATAAGAATGTTTTATATAAGTGTTATTTAAAAGCTATTGAACTAGGGGCGCCTGGGTGGCTCAGTTGTTTGGGCGGCCAACTTTGGCTCAGGCCTTGATCTCACAGTCTGTGGGTTAGAGCCCCGCATTGGGTTCTGTGCTGACAGCTCAGAGCCTGGAGCCTGCTTTAGGTTCTGTGTCTCCCTCTCTCTCTGTTCCTCCCCCACTCACGCTCTGTCTCTGTCTCCCTCTCTCTCTCAAAAATGAATAAACATTACAAAAAAAGTTATTGAACTAGAGGGGTTACACTCGTAGGAAATATTAATGACTTAAAAACAGGTGAGAAGATTAGATGGATAGGTAGGTAGGTAATTAGGTAGGTAGGTAGGTAGGTAGGTGGATATGGGGGTAGATACTCAGCTAGCTAGCTAGATCTGAGTGAAATGTAATAGTAGGACAAGGACTAAAAGATCCTAATTTCTCATCCAGGCAGTGTTTGAGCAGAGAGGTTTAGGCAAATAAATTGTCTTCAGAGGATATAGTCACAGGTACAAATTACTTTGTACATGGAGACCATGATGGCTTTACGTTTCTCCTTGGCTTGACTAACTTTAGTTCCTTCCTGGGTATAGGCCCCCTAGCTTCTCGTTTCTTAGAAAATTTGCAGTTGTAAATTCTTTCTCTCTTTGAGACATTTTTTTTCTCCCAGCCTCTTGCCAGTTTCACAACCAGTAATATCTTCCTAAAAGACCTGGGAGCCACTACTTTCAAATGTAATCATCAAGAAAGATGAGCTTGCTAACAAGCTCTGGGAATCTACTATAAGCATGATGATTATAGTTAACAGTACGGTATTATATACTTGCAAGTTGCTAAGAGAGTAGATCTTAAATGTCCTCCTCACAAAAAAAGAAATGGTAATTATGTGACAGGATGGAGGTGCTAACTAGTGCTATGCTAGCAATCATTGTGCAATATATATGTATCAAATCAACAGATTCTACACCTTAAACTTACACAATATTATATGTCAATTATATCTCAATAAAGTTGGGAGGGCGAGATATGGCCCCATATCCTAGTCTCTTTGGGAACATAGGAACCTAACTTCAATAAGCACAAATTATTAAGCACAGATGGCCTACTCACACTGACTTAATCTCTCCACGAATGTCCTCCAGTACTTTTCAATTAGCTCACTCCGGTGCTTAAAATTCTCCTACCGTTGTGTCACGAAAGTTGAAGTCAGTCTCTCTTTCCTGTTGTAATAGTCTTGAGTCAAGTCTTTCCTTTCCTGTTCCATTTGATGCAATTTTTGTTTCTTTTGTTTCTTTTTTTTTTTTTTTTTTTTTAATTTATGGGCCATAAATCCCAGGGAGGAAACTTAAATCATGAAAATAATGTGATGTTAAAGTCCACCTCATTCCTAATTCAGATTCTACAAATGAAAACCACAAATTTCCTTATTCCAAACATCATCTTGTTTAAAGATTCAAGTGTTTGTTATTGTATACAACAATGCAGAGAAATGGGCATCACTTAGTGGAGTCCAATCTGCTACGGTGTTGTTGAAAATAAATCTGCAATTTATACCAAATTTACAAATTCATACTCAACCCAGCCATTCCACATTTAGTAATCTAGACTATACAGATAAGAGCATCGATGTTTCTGTATATATACAAATATACTTATCACTGTTATTTTAGTGGCTAAAGCATGTATATGAACTGTCCCATTCCATGGAAGTGGGTTAAATATGTATTATATATACATCATGAATATTCTGAAGCCAAAAAAAAAAAAAAACCAAAAAAAAAAAAAAAAACCCTGGATTTGTTATACTGATAAATAAATACTAAATACTGTTGGAGGGAGATGAAAAAAATATTAAGAGAAATTGTTGCATGTTAAAATGTTATATGCAATCACTAAAGTTATACAAAAATCTCTATGTATGTTTCCACAGATGTGTAAAGGAGAGATACTAGCAAGCTAGTACTGTTTCCTAAGGGAAACAAAAGAAACAGTAAAAAGGCAAAGAAATTGCATTTTCTTTGTAAAAATCTGCATCTTTTCTACAGTTATAGAAAATATATTTTTTTACATATCAAAAATATTTTAATTAAATCAAGTTTTGTTGGAATTGACTGATTCTGTGTGGAAAGTTGTAATTGATACAAACTTTATGACAGTTAAAGATGAAAAACAGTGCTTAAAGGGGAAAAACATACCCACACACATACAAAACAGGTTTATCTTTATAAAAAATGTATGTGAAAAATAATAATATACATTTGTTTAGTACGATTGTCCTACCAGCAAAAGAACTGTTGATCCTAGCAGTGGCAAAATGATTCTAGCATAGCAATAGCAAAATATTACGAGACTACAGGGCACATGAACTAATTTGCTTATCTGTCTCAGAGGATCCATTTTAGAGGAAATTCAGAAAGTAGAAACCAATTCCAAAATATATCCCTTGAACTTGATCTGTTAGTTAAATGCTTAATTTATGTATCCATTAAATAAAGAAAGAAGGAAGGGTATCACTTGGAATGGTTATTTATTTTGTATTAACTTTCCTATAAACTTTGTAAGTGCTATTAGCTGATCTAGGATCAATTGAGTATGATTTTGTTTTAGATCATGAATCTTTTAAGATGAAATTATTTTCAATTTGTGATGGATACCTGCCAAATCAGAGAGATTTTATTTTGTAGTTTATTACAACTTCCTGTAATTAAATAAGCTCCAAAGTAGGGAAAATATTTTTAAAAAAATTGAAACTACCAAATATGGGATATTTCTAAACAATCTATTGGATAGACATTAGTTTGTTGTAATTCATTTGACTTCTATATTTTCAAGTACACATGATATTTACTTTAGAGAAATTAAGTCTTTATTAATAGAGGACATTAAGTTATGCTAATCTGTTTGAAGAATGTAGTTCTGACTTAACAGCTTTCAAATGATTTCAGAAAACTGTTCTCAGTAAACATTTCTAAGCAATAAAGTTTTGCTACCTTGTTCAATAGACAGCATGGCTTCACTCTTAACGTTGTAACACTCTGAAAGCATGAACACAGAGGGAACAAGGAGCTGTATGAAAGTAGACAAAATGTCAATACTGCATTTAGAAAAAGCAATTTATTTTTAGTACTTCTATTTTAGCAGTGAAGTGATATATGCACGTACATGTGTATATGTGTGTGTATTTCTGAATGAGTTGAATGACAGCAATCGGTTAAATTATGTGAAGCTTTTAAAAGAAGATATATATTTATACTGATGACTTCTAAGAGTACAATCACGATTCAGTACTTTATATGCATTCCTTCCACACTCCTAGATTTGACCTAAAATAATCAATAACATACATTGAAAAAGTGCCTCCTTACTATTTCGCAGCTGCTTCTAAACCTGATTTACCAGGCACACAAATTATGTTTGCATTCATAATTTACCTTCAATTATTAAGTACATTAAATGGGATTAGAATATATTCCAAACATCATTTTAGATTGCTAGATTGAAGATCAAGATAGTAAGAGGTTTTAGTGTAGAGATAAGAGACTGTTGATTTTAAGTTAAATCACTTAATCTCTGCGTAATTCCCGTTCCTTATCTTAAGATTTGACATAAATCTTTTGTCTAAACATAGATGGCAGATGTTGATTTTAAACAATGTCATAATCCCCTGGTTGTTGGTTGTAAAAAAAGATAAAACCTTGTTGTTTTGGTGTTCAACAATTTATGGCCACACTTCCATTACATCCGTTTATCTAGCTTGATATCTCTTTTTGTGAAAACAGTGGTATAAAATTAAGTATTGACTGATTCACATTGAAAGTATTCTAAAATATTATTTAATGTAAGACTAAAATTAGAATCTTTACTTGCAGAATGAGCTTTTATTGATTAGAGATTATCAACAAACTTAAATACCCTGGTGTTTTCTTACAGAACGATTTCATCTTTTCTGAGCCCTGACCCTGTCGGCAGTAAAAAGTGGGATACCTATTTCATGGTAAGGCTCTTAGACTTAGAGAGAACTTGACCAGAGAATTTATGGAAGAAATATACCTTCCAAAATCAAGGGTTTTATAGGATAGAGAACTTTTAATGGAATGAGGATGTTTTTACATCTGTTCTCTGGTTGTCTAAGAATCAGTTCTATTTAGTTATTTCCTCCGGTTCAGGTGATCAAGTGATCAGGTTCAGAAGTCAATTTTAAGCCAACAAAATTCAATATAGATAGATAGATGATAGATAGACAGATGATAGATAGATCATATATATTTTGTATATACAGCTATATTACATAACTTTATTTATTTTCCCAAAATAGTTTAGTTACTTTTTTTTCCCCCAAAGGGTATATTCTTATTTTGTTAACTTTCATATACACTCTATGAAGGCATGGATCCTGTCAATGTTTTTATTCAATGTTGTCTCTCCAGTGACTAGAATCGAAGTCCATAACATGCAAAAGCACTTACTATGTATTGGTTTACTGTATGAATGAATGAAGGGTTTAATGTGTAAAGGAGAAAACCATTATTTCCATTAGCAATAAGGGATATCTTTTCAGACCACCTCTTTCTCTAGGAATAGTGTTATAAATAATTTATTTGTAAACTATTATACTTGGAATACAAAGTGGGCCATTTACTTCTTATGACATTTATTTTACGTGCCCCCTGTTCCCTAGCTGTTTAGAACTTCCCCTACATTTTATGATTATCTCTAGTATGAGCAGACATCATATAGCAGAATTTTAAAATAAGTTGGCCCCAATATTTGACACTTTATTTCTTTTCTGGAAAAATTACTAAATTGCATAGTTAAGTTTGGAAGTCACTGCTGAATATTTAATTACAAATTTGTAATTAGTAAAAAGGGTATAAAATCTATATTAGTGGAACTTTGGTGTACTGTACATAAAATTCATTTAATTAGTATGTGTTTCAGAAAAGAAAAAAATGGAAAATATTAAGTACAGTTTTTGCTGTATTATTTTTAACTTTTTTAAAGCAAACTCGATGCCACGCATGGGCTCAAACTCATGACCCCAAGATTAAGAGTCATGTGTTCTACTGACTGAGCCAGCCAGGCACCCCAATAGTACAGTTTTAAATGGAAATAGCTGTGGAGCAAAAAATTACATTGACATACATTTGGCATTTTCTTACTGAGCAGTAAGAGTGACCTAATTGTACTTGAAATATGGATTAATTGATTTCAGTTCATCACCCTTCTCAGATTAGGGCACATTGTTATCATGTGTCCCTGAAATGTCTTTCTTTACTTGCTTATTAATTTATCTCTTTATATTTTCTGTCCCTTTCTCTAATCATTGATAACATGCTGACTTATTTTAAACTAAGTTGTATTTCTAGAGACTTTTCAAAATCCATTTTTTTTTAATTTTTTTTTTTAACGTTTATTTATTTTTGAGACAGAGAGAGACAGAGCATGAACGGGGGAGGGGCAGAGAGAGAGGGAGACACAGAATCGGAAGCAGGCTCCAGGCTCTGAGCCATCAGCCCAGAGCCAGATGCGGGGCTCGAACTCACAGACCATGAGAGCATGACTTGAGCTGAAGTCGGACGCTTAACCGACTGAGCCACCCAGGCGCCCCTGAAAATCCATTTTTAAACATGCTTTTTAATCACGATTTCGTATCCATGTTTTAAAATTTATATGCATAAAGGTTACATATTTGCATATCTTTCTATATGACTGTATACATATGCGTATACATGCATGGCATATATATACACATATGTACACATAATGATCTTTTCTTTCAGTAAGACTCCTATACACATGTACACACATATGTATACACACATATACACATGTCATATATACATATATGTATATATATATCATTTATTATGTTTTTTTAATTTTTTAATGTTTATTTATTTTTGAGAGAGAGACAGAGAGACAGAGACAGAGCATGAGTGGAGGAGGGGCAGAGATAGAGGGAGATACAGAATTCGAAGCAGGCTCCAGGCTCTGAGCTGTCAGCACAGAGCCCCATAAGGGGCTCAAACCCACCAACCACAAGATCATGACCTGAGCTGAAGTTGGACGCTTAACCGACTGAGCCATCCAGGTGCTCCTCCGATGTTTTTTTTTTTTTTTTTTATTTTTATTTTTTTTTTTTTTTTTTAAATTTTTTTTTTTCAACGTTTATTTATTTTTGGGACAGAGAGAGACAGAGCATGAACAGGGGAGGGGCAGAGAGAGAGGGAGACAAGATTGGAAACAGGCTCCAGGCTCTGAGCCATCAGCCCAGAGCCCGACGCGGGGCTCGAACTCACGGACCGTGAGATCGTGACCTGGCTGAAGTCGGACGCTTAACCGACTGCGCCACCCAGGCGCCCCGTCCTCCGATGTTTTTAATAACTAGCTTTTTTTTTTTTATTTTTTTCTTTCTTTCCCTTTCCCTTTCCCTTTCCCTTTCCTTTTCCTTTCCTTTCCTTTCCTTTCCTTTCCTTTCCTTTCCTTTCCTTTTTCGTTTCCTTTCCTTTCCTTTTTCCTTTCCTTTCCTTTCCTTTTTCCTTTCCTTTTTCCTTTCCTTTCCTTTTTCCTTTCCTTTCCTTTTTCCTTTCCTTTCCTTTCCTTTCCTTTCCTTCCCTTCCCTTCCCTTCCCTTTCCTTTCTTAGTTCTATCCAAGTTTCTATATACATGTCTATGGACACACGTGATCTGCTGCTCCGTAATGTGGCATAGGGCTCCATGAAATGTGGCTACCACTACATTTGGTTTATTTACTCTGCTTCCAGTGATGGATTCTAGAGCTGGAAACTTTGAGTGAATTTTTATCTCCCAACATTTATTTTTATTTTTTTTCTCCAAATATTAACTTAAATTCCACAGAGTACCTACAGATTTTGCATATAGATAAATTTGTATCCTCTTAAGAATTTATTAAGTATTCACCATTCTCATTCATACCAGTATTTGGTTACATTAGCGATGACAAAGAGCTATAAATATCTCCCGGCTGCCGACATTAATGACCGATGGTGGTAAGAATGCTATGGGATGGAATAAAACAGATAGCAGTTTATTCAATTATTGTATTATTTTAAATATTCCAAGATTCCAAATGTTTTTCACCAATAACTCAATGTGTAATTCCCCCATGTCAACAAAGAAAAGTATTTGATTGACACTCCCTATTGGCCTTATATAATTTATGTTTTATTTTTTGGGGAAAACTAATAATTATTTTTCACTTACGAATTTAGCAACAAAAAATCTTATGGCTTCCTGTGATCCAGACACTGTTTTTGAGAGTAGGGATATGGTAGTGAATAAAGTAAAAGAGAAACTTTAAGTAGGCTAGTCAGGAAAAGACTATTTAGAATGTGAGATACAAAGATTTATAGAAGGGAAGGAATTGAATCACACCTTATCTATGAGAAGAACATTCCAGGAAAAGGAAGGAGGAAGTGCAAACCTTAGAACAAGAAGCATGATTAGATGTTTGCATAAAACATGGAAGCCAATGTAGATGGAGCAAACTGTTGAGGGAGGGAGAAACAGGAGCTGGAGTAAAGAGAGCAGGGGTAGAGTGGTTCATCTCTGATCATTCAGGTCACTGGAAAGACCCAGGCTTTTTTTTCTGAATAAGATGGAGATCCAGTGACTGGTTTGTTGCTAAGAAGAGGTAAGTTATGACTTAGAAATCTTTTGGAGTACTTAGGCTACTAGTGAACAAATTTGTAAAAAAAATAGAAAATGCAGCTGTTAAAAAAGCATTTAAATGTTTAAACTGTTAAATAAGAAGTAGAATAGTGTAAACAAAGAACTTCTTTAAAGAAACTTGAATATGTGGGAATATTCTCCTTTTAATACTAATTAGTACTGTCAATCTGAATAAATCACTCAGTCTCTTTGGCCTCAGCTTCCTACTGGCTGAGAGAGATTGCCAGGTGGAATTTCTAATGTTTCTTCCATTCCAGGTCAAAGTTTCTAGGACTCTGAGCTCTGAGTCAACTCCCTATGCCTTGTTGTTCAAGTTGTTAGGCAGATAAATGAGCAGTTTTGTGTTTTACTCACTTTGTCACAGTGTCTTTTGTTGTTTGGGGGAAAGGCACTTTTCTTTTCTTTTTTGATACTAGAGTACGAAACAACTTTAGTTTGGTGAAAGGAGATAGTATACCAAAATTTGTGGTTCACTTTTATTCTTTTTTCTATTCTTTTGAAAGTTCACACACTTTTTAGAAAAATAAGTCTCAGGCAAATTAGCTAAACTTTATAGCTATCACTGAAATAGATAGGTACAAAGGACAGTAATATATTGAGAGGTTATAATCCTACCTTTTAAACTCCATATCTATTCATTTAAGTCAAAGTAGACGGAATTCATTTTCTTTGTAAGTTGGAATAGTAGTAGGAGTGAATAAAAGTCGAAGAGAATGACATTTGGATGAAAATGAGATTACTTCACACAAAAATAGCATTGTCTAAAAGGTGCATCTATTTGCATTAAAGATGTGGACAGCCAGAAACCACAAAGTAAAAGTGTGGGTGCCACTGGGTCTGTGGTATTATGCACTTTGGCTATATAAAAGCTACAGCTATGACAATAACATTTATTAAAAACCCACAATATGCATACACTGGTTCCTCTCCTCTGTGCAAAACTTAAAGCTGGTTCCTCTCAATTTTTTAAATGACTCTCTAATATTAGCCAAGGAAAGTGGATGTTTCTTCCATCTGTGGTTCCAAATTAAATTTCCCCTGAAATCCATACCTTCCAAAGGTCAGAATCATGAACTATTCTGAGAATTCCCTACCAGGTTATTACAGCTGTCATTTTCACAGAACTGATTACCAGCCCTACTTTACTCCAGATTTCAATTGAAAAATGTGAACCACAACAATTTTGAAGCCATACATTTTTAACTTTCTGCAATAAAGATCAATTCTCAGTAAAGCATATTTCACCATAATGTTGTGAAATGTTGTGAAACATTTCTCAAATGCAAGAATGTGGCCATGAAGAATTTGATTTTTGTGTTTTGTATGTGTAATGCTGTTTCCATACAGAATCCATAATGGTCATTACAAAACTCACTCATCTTTTAAATATGTTTAACATTGTGCTGAAGTATAGAACTGAAGTAGAAAACTAATAGCATTTTTGACTTTATCAATTTCCTCTCAAAGCTATTTTCCAAGGTAAATAATTTATACATATATATGTACTTATACTTTCAGTTAAATAATATTTATATAATACCTACTATATGAATCAGTAATAAAAACTGATCAGCATTTTAGATAGTATAAATAGCATTTTGACATCATTAATCATGGCCATAAAATGATACCTAAAATTAATTTCATTCACAATAGCAGAAAACTTTAAAAAATTTGTTTGGATTTCACAAATTTTGCCTTTTATTTCAGAGACTAGTTTCAGTATTTTTATTGAACAAGATTTTCTATCAAGGACTATTTAAGTTCTGCATATGCTTATTAAAAAACCATTAGTCAGGTGCTAGAATTCAGTGGCTGTTATGACACTTAAAAATATTGTCCTCATCCTCAGAGACTATCAAGAGAAAAAAAAATCATTCATCCATTTATTCAACAAACAGTTTTCAAGGACAGTCTGTGCACCTGGAACTGGTTATAATGCCATGCCCAAAACTCATTTAGTTCCTTTTGATGACAAGGATAATAAGAAGCATTTACTGTCATCAAATATGTAGTGTGGATGCATAAACAAAAGTGACTAAAGCACCAGGGGAAGAAAGTATCATTAAGAGATGACGAAGAAATTCACTTTCTACAAAATAGCTAACTAAAGTTTAGCTAGTCCAAAACACAGTGGAACATCAAGATGTGAACAGCTCCTCTAATTATATAATAATAGGGTTTTTTAACTTCTGAAACATGTTTTACTCAGTTTATGCAAGCATATATGTTAAAATAATTTATTCAAATTAAATAATTGAATTCATAAAGTGCAAAAATTATCTTGTCAACTTTAGATGTACATATGATTACAGTTGACTTTGTAAAAAAGGGAATTCAATTAGATAGTCAAGAAAATCAAAATGAATAAAGAGCAAAAAGAAAGTAAAAAAGGAATGTACAAAATGCTTTTTAGACTGTATAAGTGCAGGGGAAAATACACACACACACACACACACACACACACACACACACACACACACACACAGAGGACTAGGCAAATTAGTCCCTATGTCAAGAAACTAGAAAAAAAGAAATATTTCAACTAGAAATTGCATAAATGGAGTTTATATAAGTTGGCGATCAAGTAACCAGGGTGTGATAAAAAAAAAAAAAGTTGTCATAAAGGAATACTCCAAGAGTGCTATCCTGGGATACTGGGAAAACATGTAATTAATGTAGATTGAGCAGACATTTTTTCTAAGAAGGGGTCATTCACTGAATTCCAGGTGTGTTGAATTTAAGTTGCTTACAGGGACTCCAGATGGAGATGTCAGGAAGCAGTTGGGAAAGCAATTTTCACTTTAGGAGAGTCTAAAATGATGAAATCTACATAGAAGTTCAAATCTTGGAATATATGAAATCCTCAAAGTTGGATAGCTTATAAAAGAGTAAAAGCACGGTCATGACATAGGTTTTTTTTAATAATATGCATAACAGAAAAAAGCAAATTAAAAAAAAAGTGACTTTGAAAGTAAGAGTAAAATGAACAGCTTATACTAACATGGAAAAGAGAAACTTTTCACAGGAAATTAACATCAATGACAGTTACTCTAGGAAAATCTAATTACTTAAGGACCACATACACCACTTTCTCTCTCTCTCTCTCTCTCTACTCTCTCACTGTCAATCTTCATAGAATAATTTTTAGCTTTGGGTTGAAATCTAACATGGATCATAAGTGTTAAAATTTGAATGTGGTTGAGGTTTTAGAGACAGGAAGTGTATACTGCTTTTGCCAGTATTTGAGAAGGAAAGAAAACAGAGAAATAAAATGAGATTTTTTTAATGTATACAAACATTTTAAGGCAAAATATTTTGAATTAGATACAGGAAGACAGTAAGTTTGATTTAAATGTCATATTGACAGGAAGACAACCGACTGAGAAAGGAATGTAAAAAGACAACACTTTTTTTAAAGGTCAGACTCTTGGGAGTAATTAAATAAACTAATTTTTTTAATTAAAAATGTTTTTAAAAAGTCCTTTGATTGCTTTTTTGAATTCATATTGGCTTTTGTTTTGTTACTGCTGACTATAATGTAGAGACCATGACATTGGTAATAAATATTTTATCTCTATGGTATATATTTATTTAAATTTCTTCCATTAATCCCGTAATCATCACTTTTCAGCTAGAAATATGCTCTGTTCCCAATTCATGTTTATTAAAATTTTCAATATTTTAAAATATTTTGTTGACCTTATAAATACTCTCAAATGTCCAATGATTGTAGCTTCGTGAGCCATCAAAAATTGCGAATAAAAGTAGTTATTTAATTTAGACACAATCAATAAACTTAAGTAACAGATATTTTCATTGAAATATTCATTGAAAACTGAAGTGTGCTGTCCCATCAAAGCCTCATAGTAAATTATCAACACCACCAAATCTCCTGCATTGTGGATCAGAGTCAGTATTGTCATCATGTTGATGACATGAGATCGAGAAACTAATATATTTTAAGACCATTTTAGTTTTTAAATGATAAATGTCATATTTTCCAAAATAAATTATAATAAACATTTTATAACAATCCCAGAAGCATTGAAACCACTATTTCCTTCTAGGGTTAATAATTTGGTTCATAGATTAGAATTATTTCATAAAAAGTTTGTGGCAGGTCACATGTTGACCCAGCATATTGATAGACTAAATTACTAAATAATCTGGAAGTACTCTAGGTAAGGTGGTCATGGGACTTAATATGTAAACAAGGATACTTTGGAGAATTAAGGGATGCTATAAATGATTGAACAGGAACAATAAGTGTGAAGCAGGACTATTCTAGGCAAACCAGGATGCACGTCTCCATTACTACAGATCATATTCATTTAAATATATTCATCTGTTTTATTACATATGAGAGCATAGTATTTGTTAGATTAACTCTTCCTGCCAAACAACTACTCAGTGTCATTTATGGAAGCAATTTCTCCATATCACCTTTTAAGACAAAGCTTGTGTGTGTGTGTGTGTGTGTGTGTGTGAATACACACAAAATAATCATTTGATTATTAGTAGCAGATGCCTCTTATCTTATGTACTCTTAAGCCTAACTTCAAAGTCATACATGTATATATTATTTACTTGGCACAAATCCAATACTATTAACTAATGAAATGTGAAATCCAAAAGGCATAAAAGGGCTAAATAGAAAATAAAGCAGCCTGAGGACGCCATTCAGCATTCAAATACACGTGTAGGAGATATGAAGGTGAAGAAATAAACTTTCTTGTATCTCTTCCTGTGTTTATAGATGATATGATGTGAATAATCACTAACAGTTCTCATTTAAATGTACAAGTTACCCTTGGGCATCAATTATAACTAACTGAGGACATAAGCAACAGCTAAAAGCTGACAAATGTGTGTGTAGAAAGCCCCTTAAAACATAATCACTTTCTCATCAAAGAAGAAGCAAGGATATCATAACCAGGCAATTGGGACACCTTGTCAGTTATGTATAAATTGGGCAATAAAGAAAATAGCTTGACATAAGGGATGCCACATCCTGGGAGGACTGCTCAGGGAATGGAATCTTGACTTCAATTTGGACTTGTCTGCTATAAGCCATCAACAACACCAGACAATGCCAAGTCGCACAGCAGAATTAATTTATAAATATTCCAATAGACAATGGAAGGGTTGCTAAAATCTTATACTGGAAGCAAAATATTATTTTGTTTTTAGTTAGAATCTTGGAAAAATAGGCTATGAATTATATCTAAAACAGAAAAAAATGTGAAAGATATTTTGGATTTGTTTTAAAAACAATGTCCTCAAGTACAGATTTCCACTCACCCTTTACTCTTGAGCTATAGCCGTGACTATCTTTCCATGTGCAAGAGATCTTCATCTAGCGCATCCACTGTTCTCTCCAATACAATACCCTAAAAGTGAATGTACTACTTTTCACCACTTTCCTTGTTGGTATTTCCTGTTTTGATAATGAAGCCTTACTTTAGGTACGTGAGGATTATCACAGGTTGGGTTCTCTGAAAGCAGAGACTGAGATGGTGTTTGAGGTGAGATCCTTTGGGTTTTTTTTCTTTTGTTTTTAAGAATTGTCTGTCAAAGGAAGGGAAGGAAGCAGGTTTGAGCAGAGTGTAGTCAGAGTGGCATGTGGGCTGATGAACACTTAGGCAAAGCTTGGCTCATCAAAATGGTTCTTAGCCAACTTCAAATCCTTGAGCCCTTTTATGTGCGCTTTGATCACTCACTGGATACAGGCTGCACTTGGGAAGGGAGTGATCTCGGGACAAGGGTGTCCATGCAGATATCACGTCCTGGGGAAGGGAAGCCTGAGGACTCTGGGGATGTAGCACCTGTTCACCACATTCCACATTTCACTCCCACATACCAGCATTCACCAACCAGTTCCAATAAATACTGATTTTTTTTTTCTATCTGCTATGTATTTTACAGCTTGGCTGCTACTGTCTTAGTCTTGACTCTTTTCTTTTTTCTTAGTATTTGTGCCCATTTCCTTGCTCACTTTCATACCTGGGTAGCCTGCCTGAATGGTCCTCTTTCATGAACTGCTTCAGTTACCTATCAACTTCCCTTGCCTTCTAGATGGATCCTACCCATCATTGGCTAACTTCTTTAAACACCCATTTGCCTACAGATAGTCCAATTGAATCACAATACTTCTGTCTCTGTGCCACAGTCTCCAATGTCTTTATCTTCTTGTTCATGCTCTTTCCTCTGATACTGGTGTTATCTTTTACCCTTTTCATGCCAGCCTGGTAAAGTTTCACTCTTTTATAAGAACCCTGTCCACCAGCACTAGTTTTTACTTTTCTTCTTTGAACTAGCTCCATCACAAACAAAAACTTCAGCCCATGTTAGAATGTCTATTTAGAAATATTAGTGTAACATCTGTATGAGCAATTCTTGAGGAAGTGCCTGGTACATGTGGGCAGTGACAAGAAGTTTTGTCTTGAGATTTAAGAAAAGCAATGGGGGTGAGGAGAGAAGGTGGGAAGGAGGCGGTTGGGGAAAATCAACTGGTTAAAAATGAGATGTTTTAAGTCACCTAAGCATTTAAAACAACCTACTTGCCAAATAACTAATCATCTCTGTGACATCGAGAAAGTTACTTTTCCTCTCTGAGTTTTATTACCTAATATATAAAAGACTGCTAATAACACATCATAGAAATTAAATAGAGAGTCAAGTCATCTATAGTTGCTGGCACACAATTTGTGTTCAATAAATGATAACTATTCAAACTCTGGGTTCTGGGGTCAGTTGGATGAGATTTGTCTGTGCTACTTGCTGGCAAAATAATTAGCTTGGTTTTAACAAGTTATTTTCAAAGATACGTGTGAAATCAAATACCTCGTGCTTCGTAAGATAATGTGTTAAATATTAAGGGTAAAATGATGAGAAACAAAATTAAATGTACCATGCCCCCGCACTAAAAATCTTACAGTTTTAAAATCTTAGCCATGCTTGTTTTAATTGCCTGATTTTGTTTTTTAAAATATAGAAGAATATCATTCTTCGATGTAAAGTTCTATGGGTGTTTCATTAAGATGCTATTTCCATTCAAGCATATTGAGTTACATGCTAATATGAACATTATTTCTAAAACCAAGTTGCTTCACAGAGTGGATCTGGAATCCTTGCTCATTACAGTTCTATGAGTGAAGTGGATCCAAAACAATTTTCTAAAGAGAATTTGAGTCCTTAATGTGGACACGCCCACAGCTCACCCCTGATGGCTTTATTGAGATTTTAAGCCTCTGTAAAAGGATTATAACCCT
Source organism: Prionailurus viverrinus (assembly GCF_022837055.1). NCBI lineage: Eukaryota > Metazoa > Chordata > Mammalia > Carnivora > Felidae > Prionailurus > Prionailurus viverrinus. The sequence goes on along the minus strand of NC_062561.1, from coordinate 222,934,297 downwards.
AACCCCACCTTGACTATTCCTGAGGAACATGGCTCTCAATTCTCTTAGCTGCATAGAAGAGCTGAATTTCCAGCATTTGCCAGGAGTAAAATCTCAAATCAATGTCAGCCAAAATTTACTATAAGAATTGTGACACTAAATGATTTATTTTCAAGGACATAGTCTAGCCTGTCTTCAAAACTGATTTTGCTAAGTTGTGATTGTGGGGTGGTGCCTTAGGTAACTCATTTCTAAGTCCCTTTAGAGGATGTTGGGAGGGAGCTGATTGAAAAAATTGGGGTGCCCTGAGTGCAGAGGGTTTGATCTACTTCTTTTTTGATGCATTGCAAACATGTAGTGTTCACATCTGACACGCGGTAGGCTGAATAAATATTTGTGGATACGTGATTCCAATTTATTACAGAGCCTTCATCAGTATTACTACTTTCTAATTATTTTACCAAGTAGCATCAAGTTTTCCCTGGACAATTAGTTTATTTTTACATCAAGGCCATTTAAGATTGTGACAAAAACAAGTTCTCTCTCACCGATTTTCAAAAGTTTGGTAATAAATTCTGTTCAACTCAGGTAACTCATACGGGTCACTATAGGGTGTAGTTTCAGCTCAATTCTCAGCTATCCTTTGTAGTAGAAGTTTCATCTTTGTAATTTTTTTTCTTGTTTTTATTTTAGATTCTTTGGAAGTCATTTGAAATTCTTTCTGGAATCAGCAATATGTATAGCAAAGAAGGAGATTTAGCCTAAATTTCCTTTCTATTCTAAAATTAAACTGGATTTCTTATCATTATGATGCTTTAGACAGTTAGGTGTTACTGTAAATGGTCCAGGATGACAAACATGTCCCTCAAGGTCCTTACCTGCTTTCTCCCCTACCCCATCTCTACTCCATTCCTAACAAAAATAAATTATTTTGACCAGTTATCACTGGGGAGCTGCCACCTATATTAAGCAACAGTTGTGCTATTTTTTTACAAACATTTTACTTTGAGGGGTGCCTGAGTGGCTCAGTCGATTAAGCATCTTGACTCTTGATTTCAGTTCAGGTTATGATCTTGTAGTTCATAAATCCTTAACTCGGCCACGTCAGCAAATTCCTTTTCCAAATTAGGTAACATTTACAAGTTCTGGGAATTAAGACATTTTAGGAAGGCCATTATTCAGTCTACCACAATGTCTTAAGTGCAAATATTCACGATATACAAAAAAAAAAAAAAATCATTTTCTAAATGAGAGAAAAGCAGATATAGATAATCAATTATACAAAGTGATAAAACATATTCAATAACAGTACAGATGCAAGTCACTTAGCAAGGCCTATAGTACCACACCATAGCTCACGTGGAAATACAAAGGTCAGTTCAGATTGTGTATGGAGGTTGGCATAAAAACATAATTCCAGTAACAATGAGAGTGTTCACAATATACTCCCTCTTCTCTCACATTTTTGTCCAAGCCTATCAGGTTAGCACAAGAATATGTATGTTTCTAAATATTCCAAGAATTTAGGGGATTAACAGAACAACAACACAAAAAACTATATGCTTAAAAATCTTTGGGGTGCCTGGGTGGATCTGTTGATTAAGCATCTGACCTCGGCTCAGGTCATGAGCCCACAGTTCATGAGTTCAAGCCCTGTGTCGGGCTCTGTGCTGGCAGCTCAGAGCCTGGAGCCTGCTTCTGATTCAGTATCTCCCTATCACTCTGTTCCTTCCTGCTTGCACTGTGTCTCTCTCTCTCTCAAAAATAAATAAACATTAAATTTTTTTTAATAATAATACACAGCAAGTGGAAAGGAAGATTAAAAAGACAAACACCAGAGCGCCAGAAGAAATGGTGGATAAAAGTACTGATACCTTGATATATTTAAAATGCAAATGTAGGTAAGCTATCAGATGTAATTGATGAGTCTCAAACTATAATTATTTTCTTTATAATGCTTTAAGGTTAGAGGAGGTCATCAAGAGACTCCTATTTCATGAGTCCCTCAAGAAACAGCAAGTACTTTGTTAGATAGTTTCTGCCAGTCGATGTTCTTGCAAAATGAACCATGTTAGCAAGGTTTTTAATTTGTGGAGAAGGAGCCAAATAAAAGGCCTATCTTAAGTCCTCTGGCTCCCCAGTCTTCCCATAAATAAATAAACAAACAAACAACAAAGATAAAAATATAATAAATCATGCTAGTGTGGCTCATCTGACTAAAACTTTTATATCTAACTTGATAACGCTCCAGTTTGACATTTTCCTCTCTAGCATGTTGAAATTCCTTTATTTCAAGCAAGCCTGTCCCATAGCATCCATCTAACAGAGAGGAAAAATGCATCTTGTTATCCATATGACCACCTTGAGGGCACACTGGAGCTTGCAGAGCACATGGTGATACTTATGGTGTCAATAACAATGTCTAAATAACACAAGTTTTAATTGTAGTCATCTTTTATCGGCATGGTTGCTCCCTGGGCTCTTTTTAATTCAATCATATTGAAATGCGCTGTCCTGATTTTCATGAATTAGGGCAAAGTCACCCTTACTCACCATCTGAAGTCTCAGATGTTCCTTCCCACCCAGTAATGAAAATGAAAATTATTTTCCTTGGCAACTCAGATGGCATTCTGGTTAATTATGTGGATGTAATTCTTAGATTATTTGCATATTTTATAGCTGGAAAGCCCTTTACTTTATTATGGGTTCTCTTTGTTTTCAACTTTCTTAAAATACGATTTATTTATTTTTTTATTTTATTATATTTTAAGAACTTATTAATTTTTCCTGAAGTTATTTTTGCAATTAGGCAGGCTCTAATATATATTTAAGATATTCATTCTAGTTTTTTATTAATTTCACCTTATTTATAAGTGGTGCCCACAATCCAAATATGATGTGTCCCCAAAACTTTTATGTTCATAAGGGGACAACTTATAATAGGAACTAAAAATAATAAAGATATAAATAATTGGATTGAGTATCTTTTGCAATTTTTCAAGGGTTGTTCCCAAACTACACTGAATTTGGAGGTAGGTACATACTGCTTGCCAGAAAGAAAGAAAGAGGAAAGAAAGAAAGAAAGAAAGAAAGAAAGAAAGAAAGAAAGAAAACAAAAAACACAGAAATACATTACTGGCAAAATTATATATTGTAGTTAATAAAAAAATTATATGTTTACAAATCATGAACTAAAATGGATTCTTTTGAGTGGACATGCTATCAAATTGGATATTCTTTACAAATATTTTGACTGGATTATGGGGTGGGTATACTCTGAATGAATGGACATAATAGATTTCTAATTTTTAAGGTAATCTCTTTTTAATGAGAGGCTGTACAGCTGCACAGCTGGTCAATGGTCAGCAGCAGGGATTTCAGATGGTAAGTCTAAAAACACAAAAGATTCTCCCATTATTTCAGTTTTCAAATTGAAAATCCCCTAATATGGCTATAATGTCTTATACCTGCCATATATTGAATATGCAACAATTTTTATGGGCTTAACATACATAATTTCACTCAATAGTTTTAATAATCCTGAAGACAGTCATTGTTGGAAACTTTTAGAGAAGAGGAGTTCATAGTCTGCATAACAACCATGGTTGAGCCCCAGACAGAATTAGAACTAAAACCCAGGTCTGATGACCTTAGTTTTTATACTGTGCTTCCAGATTCTGAAGAAATAAACAAGTTGGACTATTGTTCCAATAAAGTCTACGCGGTTTTATATGATACTCCTTACTTCCTACAGAGTAAGAGACAACAGAAGTTCAGGTTTATATCTCCTGTATCAGGACAGGTCCACAGGGCTAATAGTTTCTAAAAATGTTAGTAATCAAATATTTTCCTTCCACAGCTACTCCAGAGGATGAAGAGGGAGACAAAGAAAAATGAGTTACATATGTTATACCTGAGTCTGTGTGATGATAAGTGACTTTAACACAACTGGATCTTTAGTCATCTTTCTCTTAAATTTTAAAGAAACAGAATGGTATTGAAAAAAAAAAATCTTCACTAATTTATAATCTTCTGTTAACAAGTTTCTCTTGGGCCCAGGACAAGGCAGTCCACTTTACTGCTGTAGGTTTCCTAACGCATAAAATGTCTGTGATTTTTGGGATATTGAACTCTTAAGTTTGGTTTTTTTTTTTTTTTAATTTTTTTAATGTTTATTTATTTTTGACAGAGAGAGAGAGAGAGAGCATGAGCAGAAGAGGGGCAGAGAGAGAGGGAGACACAGAGTCTGAAGCAGGCTCCAGGCTCCGAGCTGTCAGCACAGAGCCTGACACGGGGCTGGAACTCACAGACCACAAGATCATGACCTGAGCCAAAGTCAGACGCTCAACCGACTGAGCCACCCAGGCGCCCCTTGAACTCTTAAGTTTTAAAATTCAATGACTTGATCAGATTTCTGATTCCAGACAGATGGAGTAGATGTATGTTTTCCTATTCCTCCCACTGAGTACACCTAAAAATCCTAAGCATTGTATAAAATGAATATAGAAAACCCTTGAAAGGTGGATAGAAAAAGGCAGAGAGACTAAGGACTTCAGAACTCAAGAATGACACAGTGATGTGTGCTCTGTGCTCTAGATTTTCTTTTAGCCTCATATATCCTAGACTGAAGCAGAAGAAGCTGGTGTCCAGGAAATGACAATGCATACAGAGAAAATCCAACAAACACACATGCTCTGTATCCAAAGTGCCTTTAAGAGTCATCAAAGACAGAAACTATTAGATGATAAGTGTCTGTATTTCAACAAAACAAGAAAGAAAGAAAGAAAGAAAGAAAGAAAGAGGAAGGGAGAGAGAGAGAGAAAGGAAGGAAGGAAGGAAGGAAGGAAGGAAGGAAGGAAGGAAGGAACTGTTGCCTTAGCTCACTCATGCCAAGAGAAGTCAGTGGAGGCTCAAGAGTTCTACACTTGTCAGGCTGTAACCAGGTGCTTCAAACATCCTGTCAGAGTTTGGGGTCAGAAATGGTCAAGTAGGGGCTGGGATTTTATCCTTGCTGATGGCAATGAAGTCAACCTCCACTCCAACCACAGCCTAAGTGAAGACCACTGCAAGTTTAGAACTAAAAAGCAACACCACCAAAAAAACAAAGCATAATGGATGGGCTCAACAGCAGAATGGAGATGGCAGAGAAAAAAATCAGTGAATTGGAACACAGAACAGTTATAATTATGCTATCTACAAAGGACAGAGAAAATTGACCAAATAAAAATAAAAATAATAATAATAATAATAAATAGAGCCTCATGGTCCTGTGGGGCTATAATGAAAGATCTAACATTCATGTCACTTGAGTTCCAGAAAGAGAAGAGAAAAAAAGGTGAGGCTGGAAAGGTGCTGAAAAAAAAAATAAATAAATAAAAGACTAAAATGTTTCCTAAATTGATCAAAAAAATATAAACCTATGGACTCACTAAGCTGAAATACCTCCAAGATAAACTCAAATAAATTAATGTAAAATACAGCAGAGCCAAGCTTCTGTGAACTAAAAGAAAGGGAAAAAAATATCATCATCAAGAGAGAAATGATATCTCACCTATAAGAAAAAGCTGAGTCAAGTAGAATTCTCATCAGATACCAGGGAGGCCAGCAAAATGTTTGAGTTTGACAGAAAAGAACTGTCAGCTCAGAATTCTATACCCAGTAAAATATATCCCAGGAATTACAGAAAAATAAAAATATTTTTAAGCAAAATATTTTTAGATGAAGGGAAACGAAGAAAATTTATCATCAATGACCTATCCTCAAAAATGGTTAAAGGAAGATCTTAAACTAGAAAAGAAATGATAGAAGGAATCTTTGAACTTCACGAGGAAGAGCAACAATAGAAAGACAAAAGTGTGTGAAAATATGTTACATTTTCCATTTCCTTCTTAGTTTTCTCAATTAGTTTTCTTTGATGGTTGAAGCAGAAATTATAACATTGTCTGTAGTGGGTCTAACTACATGGAGAGGAAATATTTAAGACAATTTTATTATAAATGAGGGAAACTAGAGGGACATTTAAACAGAATAATATTAAACATTTCATTTAAACTGATAAATGTCATGACAGTAGATTGTGATAAGTTATGGATAGATGATGTGATAACCAGAGCAACCAATAAAAAGCTATATGAAAAGATGCACTAAAAACACTATAGATATATCAGAGTAGAATCATAAAATATATTCAAGTAACCTAGGAAGACAAGAAATGAAAGAGAAGATGAAAAGAAAAGAAAAGAAAAGAAGAATAAACAACAGAATAAAATGGCAGCCTTAAAATGTTAATAGTATCAGTGATTATGTTAAATGTAAATTATCTAAGTACACTGATTAAAACATAGAGATTGGCTGAGTGGATTTAAAAACATAATGTGTATGATACAAGAAGCTCATTTCATATATAATGATTTATATTGATCAAAATGAAAGAGATGGAAAAAATGCATCATGTAAACATTAATCAAAATTAAAAGGTAATTGCTATATTAATATCCCATAAGAAAGACTTTACAGCAAATAAAATTACAAAAACAGAGAAAGAGAATGCATAGTGATTAAAGGAGCAATTCGACAAAAACCCTAAATTTGTATGCAATGGAAAACAGTCTTCAAAATATATGTGAAGCAAAATCTGATAGAGCTAAAAGAGAAATGGGGAAACCCATAATTAACATATGGTATTCAACATTCTTTTCTCAACAACTGATAGAACATCTGAATGGAAAATCAGCAAAGTTCTAAAAGTCACCGCCACCAACCAATAGTCTCTAACTGGTATGTATAACATGGCAAGACATATATACTCACATATTCTGGCCCATAAAATTACCCTTGCTCAGTTTAACATTGTTAAAATCATACAGAGTGTGTGTTTTGAGTGGAATCAGACTAGAAATCAATAATGAAGTAGCATGCAAGTCTCCAAGCAAGTAAAAACCAAAAAACACACTTCTAAATAATCCATGGGCTAAAAGGGAAGTTTCAAGGGAAATAACAAAATATATTGAACAGATTTGAAATGAAAATGCAACATATTAAAACTTGTTAGAAACATCTAAAGCATTGCTGTGAGGGAAATTTACAGCACTAAATAAATATATTAGAAGATGAAAATTTTCAGATTGATCATCTAAGCTCTTGCCTCAAAAACTTGAGACTGTAAAATAACCCAAGCAGAAGGAAAAATATAACGTGGACAAGAGCAAAAATCAATGAAATTGAAAACAGAATCCATATAGAAATAAACGAGCAAGAATGGATTCTTCGAAACATTCAAATGGTTGGCAAACCTCTAGCAAAACTGACAAAGAAAAAAAAAAGGACACTATCAATATCATGAGTGAAAATAGGGGATATCATAACAGAAATTGCAGTCATCAAAATGTGAGGAAATGCTATGAACAACTCTAAATTAATACATTTGAAATCTCAGATGAAATGGACCACTTGTATGAAAAACACAACTTACCACAAATTATCCAATATGAGATAATTTGAGTAGCCCTCTAAATTTCTAAAGATATTGGATGTACAATTAAAAACCTTCCTCCAATAGAAGTTTCCAGGACCAGGTCGTTTCAATGAAGAAATTTTAAAAATGTTAAAAGAAGTTAACGCTAATTCCCATCTCATTAGGGAATGTAAACTTAAGTAGTAAGTTATCACTATACACCCATCAGAATGGGGGACTGTTATTCAATGGGTATAAAGTTACAGTTACACAAGATGAATAAGAACCAGAGAGTTTCTGTTGGATACAGTGCCCATAGTTAACATAGTTAACAATATAGTGTTTTCACAAAACTTGTTATGAGGGTAGATCTCATGCCAAATGTTCTTATCAAAAGAAAATAAAAGTGGAGGGTAACGGCAATGGGAAACAAGAAATCTTTTGGAGGTGATGAATATGTCATTTATTACCTTGACTATGGTGATGGTGTCACAGATATGTAATCCATACCCAAACTCATCAACATGCACACATTAAATACGTACAATTTGCTATACACCTCTTTAAAGTTGAAAAATAAAATTATATAAATTGGAGCAAAATATACGGATAGCACAAAAATGTGGCAAGGTTCCCAAGAAAGAGGATCACTCAAACATTGGCTGCTGTAAATGTCAAATGGTACAACTGTTCTGGAAAACACTTTCGCAGTTTGTTAACAAACAAAACTAAACATGAAACTGTCACATGACCTGAAGACTGGACATTTATTCCAGAGAAAGGAAAATACATGTCAAACAAAAACCAACCTGTGAATAAGCATTCATGGCAGCTCAATGTGTAGTTGCCAAAAACTGTAAAAAAAAAAAAAACTCAATGCTCTACAACAGACGAATTACAAAACATAATGAAGTACGTTCATATCATAGAATAGTAAACAGCAAATACAAAGGAACAAACTATTGATGCATGCCACAACTTAGGTGGATCTCCAGAGACTTATGCTGAGTGAAAAAACCAACCAATTCCAAAACCTTATGTTTTTTCAGAGTCCATTTATATAATGATCTGCAAACTTCAAATGATAAAATTGTTGAAGTGGAAAACAGATTAGTGGTTCTAGGGTTGCTTAAAGGCGGCGGGGGGGGGGGGGGGTTCGGTGAGAGGCAGGTAGGAAGTGACAATAGCCATAAAAGGTCATCATGAAGGACCCTGGAGATTATAGAAATGTTCTATACCTTGTCTGTCTCAAAATACTTTGTCATAGTTTTTTTGTAGTTTTGCAAGATGTCAGGGGAAACTGGATAAAATATGCATGGAATCTATTATGTCTTACCACTGAATGTGAACCAACAATTATTTCAACATAAAGCCGTTAATTTAAAAAGTTACATAACTCTAGGAAATGAGAATTAAAAAAAAAAGAAGTGTACCTTCCGGGAACCTGCGTGGCTTAGTCAGTTAAGTGTACAACTTTGGTTCAGATCATGATCTCATGGTTCATGAGTTCGAGCCCCACGCTGGGCTCTGTGCTGACATGACAGAGCCTGGAGCCTGCATCAGATTCTGTGTCTCCCTCTCTCTCTGCCCCTCCCCTGCTTACACTCTGTCTCTCTCTCAAGTATAAATAAGCATTAAGAAAATAAAAAAAACAGTTCTAAAAAAATAAAAAAATAAATGTACCTTCATTTTCTGTTTTTCTTACTGTGTTTTCCTATTTATTCCTTAATATATTCATTCATTATTATTCATTAATGCATGTGTTCTTATGCTTTTGGCTTTTCTTCTCACTCTACTTATGGGTTTATGAACTAAAAAGGGGATTTGGTGAAATTATTCATTTGATTTTTTCATTCATGCTGCCTTATTTTGCATTTGGTAGCTGCAAGTATACCAAACTAATAATAATAATGATATATTTATATGTGATATATTACCACGTTAGGGCAGGGGGAACTCTCGATTTACTTCTCTGTAAATCAGTTGTTTTCTGCTTTCTATAAACACCAATATACCTTTTCTGTCTCCATAAATATATTCAACAGATCTTTATTAAGCACATACTTTGTGGCATTTTATTACAAATACTAAACATTCTAGTGGTGAAAATATAGCCTCTTCCCCTCATATTTAGGGCATGGGTACAAGGTGGACAGGTCAACACAGAACACATTAATAAATGTAACAAGAATATATTTACAAATGCTTGAGAGATATATTCTATATTCCTCTTAGAACACTTCTCCTTTGGGTCATTCCATGTCTTAGGACAGTGTCTGTTGGTGTCCTTGTAATTGTAGGCTGCATAGCTTGTGGGGGCTGACTGTGCCTGTAATCAGCATCCCAGCATTCCCGGCCTCCACCCACTATGTGCCAGTAGCACCCCATGCCTGCTGTGACAACAGAAACTGGTTACAGACTTTGCCAAATGTCTCCAGGCTTCTGGAGAGAAGTATCTCTTGGGCAGGAGGACAACTATGGCTGCAAACTATTTCCTGAGAGGCCCTAGTGGGTTTTTGCTGCAGGACAGCTTAGGGTGTGTATTAAAACTTTTTATCGAGGCAGTAAGTTCTGAAGTTAGCCTTTGCGGAGACAGAAATTTCAATGTTTTTGTAAATATCCTCTCTGAAGTCAAATTTTAAAAAAAGCAGAAAATAAAGTCAGGGAGGGTATATACAAATCTTTAAAATAATTCTGACAGCAAATATGGTCAGATGAATGCCCTCTGGAGGTTTTGGACCAAAGAGTGACATTACATGAATTTAAGGTAACCAACTCATCCTGGTTTGCCTAGAACTTTCTCAGTTTTCTCTCTGAAAGTCTTATTTTCTATGAACACTCTTAACCTCAGGCAAGCCAAATGATTGATCAGGCTATGTCAGTTTTATTTTAACATGATCATTCTGCTTTAAGAAGAATATATGGTGGGTGGAGCTTGATGGCAGAAAGTGTAAGATATTAGGAAACTAAGGCAATAATCTATTCAAGACATGAAGTTGTTTTCTAGGTGCTGCTTTGTTCTATTTTGGATATATTAAGAGATGTGGATTATACCTCAAACTTGCAATGTCAATAGACAATGTATATAAATCTGGAGCTAAATAGGCTGGACATAACTCAGAGTGATGGTGATATAGGCTGAATTGTGTCCCCCAAAAATGGATATGTCGAAGTCCCAACTCCCAGTACATCAGGTGGGACAATACTCTAATATGGATGAGTTATGGTGGCCTTATAGGAAGAGAAAGAGATACCATGGGTGTGCATGAACAGAGAAAAGAGCACATGAGGCACAGTGAGAGGCAGCCATCCACAAGCCTTGATCCGGAACTTCCCGCCTTCCAACTTGTAAGAAAATAAATTTCTGTTCTTTAAGGTGCAAGGTTTGTGGTATCTTGTTATAAACGTCCTATCAGACTAATACATATGGTATTAGATGCTATCCCATCTAAGAAGAGTTTGTAGCTACAGGAGTATGGGTGAAGGAACTCCAAAATGTAAAGGTCGAGAAAAAGGACAAAAGGTTATCCAAAAGGATAAGAAATTTACAACTTATGAAATGGAATAGAAACCTAGAGAATGCAGATACCCTTCCAAAAAAAAAAAAACAAAAACAAAAAACGTAAAAGTAAAGAAGGATCATAAACATGAGTGGTCATTGAGGTCACTGGGATTAAATAAGGTTTTTTTTTTTTAATTTAAGAAGGAAAATATTAATTTTGCAGTATGTTTGTATACAACATGTTTGAGTCCTTGAGTGGATGAAAGCAGACATCTCTGGGTTAATATTTTATGTAAAAGAAAAAATCATTTACCCCTTTATCATAGTAGAAAAAATAGCATATGCAGAGAGTTTAGATTATATGTCAGATATCTGATGAGGCTGTATTTGTATGGGTTTTGATTTACTTAATGAGAAATGAAAGGAAGAAGGGGGATAAAGCTTATGGAGATTATAAGTCAGAAGATGTCATCTCTGAAAGTGAATTTAATACACATTATTTGCATCATTTAATTGAAAATTAAATCTTTATCCACTATATATACATATATATTTATGTACATATATACATACATGTACATTCATATATACATATATGTATATATACATATACAAATAAATAGTATTATAAACACAAATACCAAGAAGAGAAATTCATGGAATGTCATATATTTGTAGTGCTTGTTGAACTGAATGTAATCTGGATAAGTACTCCATACAATGCTGGTTGTCTACACTTTATTTTCTTTTAATGTTTATTTACTTTTGAGAGAGAGAGAGAGAGAGAGAGAGAGAGAGTGCAAGTGGGGGAGGTACAGAAAGAAAAGGAGACTCAGAATCTGAAGCAGGCTCCAGGCTCTTGAGTTGTCAGCACAGAGCCCGAAGCGGGGCTCCAACCCACGGACCACCAGATCATGGCCTGAGCTGAAGTCAGATGCTTAACCTGAGCTGAAGTCAGATGCTTAACTGACTGAACCACCCAGGAGCCCCCAGTTGTTTTCACTTTAAAATATATATATAAAATGAAAAAATTTTTTAAGTTTATTTATTTATTTTGAACTGTCAGGTCATGACCTGAGCTGAAACCAAGAGTCACACACTTAACTGATTAAGCCACCCAGGTGCTCCAGAATGAGAAATTTTTATATACAGGTCCCCCTACCATTTGAAAGTAGACTTTTCCTATGAAACCTTTTTTTTTTTTTCCCCCTGTTTTAATGTTTATTTATTTAGCTTGGGAGAGAGGATGCACGAGCAAGAGAGAGAGAGAGAAAAATAATCCCAAATAAGGCTCTGCCCTGTCAGCACAGAGCTGGACATGGAGTTTGATCACACGAACTGGGAGATTATGACCCCAGCCGAAATCAAGGATGCTTAACTGACTGAGTAACCCAGGTTCCCCACTATGAAACTTTTTGTAAGCTAAAACGGTGTAAAACAAAGAAGCAACTGCCATTAACTTACATTAATGGAAACATTTTTTTAACTTTCCCAGACCCCAAAAATTACCTCTTTTAGCTTTTTCTGATACTTTAGGACACACTTTACTAATGGATGGGCAAAATACATCTAGATAAATCTCATCTACATACACACTTCAAACTATGGTGGCTTGACACGGAGATGCCGAGTGTAGTTCGCCAGGAAGGACCTAGATGGCGCCACCCTCGCCGTTCAAGGTGCACGCGGCCCTTATAAAGCCTCCTTGAGAAACAAAAGTGGATGCTATTTTTTGCTTTTTCACCTTCTTTTGTAAAAGGAAAGAGCTTCTTTGAATTGGTGAAAACAGGTATTAATGAAGATCTTTCATAAGAGCAAAGTGGCTCAAGGCAAATTTAACAAGTGGGGGATACCTATAGAGTGTTTAAAAAATACCTATTTTATGCCTTGTAGCTACAGGAAACTCAAAGGATAATAAGCATTTGGGTGATAAATAACCCTTGTTCATGCAATTAATAGTGCTAACATAATTATAATACAATTAATGATACAATACGTCCCCATGCAAAGTGGCCAGATCCAAATTTAGATTTTGTTTATACGCACAAATTGAAGAGAATAGTTAGGGCAACTGTGACTGGTACCAGTGTGTTGACACACGCAAAACTCACTTTCAGTCAGTGTGTTTGGTCTAGAACTGCACTTCAGTGTTTCAGCCTCATCATCATCCAAAAAACTAAGGCAAATATTGCACTCTCTGAACCTGTCCTTACAAGTTCCTCCTTTTTTCCATCTTAATTTACTAAGTCCGGAATACCTTAATAGAGAAGAATCGTTTCGGTTGCTTGGAGGAAATTAAAGGACCGAAATAGTCTTCATTTTGAAAACAATCAGGAGAGAAACTTCTATGGGCCAAGCGGACTTGTCAAATCAAGTCACTTTAGAAACCAGTCCTCCTGTGTTTAGGTCTCATTAGCCAGTGGGAACAAAGGGATTCTTGTTAAGGCGTGCGTACAGCTACCTTTGATTCTGGTGGTTTACGGTCTACAGAGATCTCACACGGCGCTAATAAACCTGGCCAATTTGCCTTTTTCAGGCTGCCTCCGGCAAGGGCTAGCAAGCTCCGTTTGCTGACCTACCACTCAGGAAATGCGTGCACACTGCTGCATGAAACTGTCGGCTCAGAATCCAAGTTCATTATCCCATGTGAAATGTGTAGGGGGAGGTTCTCTTAGTCCTATTATACGAGTATCACTTATCAAAGTTCCATCTGAAGATTGCACGACCTCCGAAGGATTACAATTTTTTTCTTCTCCAGTGAATGCTCACAAAAGTTTAATGTGCATGGATTGAGGCAATTGAAGTAATAGGCTTCAAACTGAACCCGAAGCCATTGTCCTCTCAGCCTTCGGGCCTTCAGTGGCTATGTCAGATTTGATTTTTAGTCAGGGTAGATTTTCTTACAGGGGACCAGCAAGGCCAACCTTGCTGTTTCCCTTACCAGGGATCTCTTTCAGTTTGCCCTGTCTGTCCATACATACAGGCTTCTATAGGCACATCTGTATATGCACAGACATATTTCTCAAATGGTGAAACTATTTTAATTATACATGAAGGTATTCAGGCCTATGTAAATCAATCATAAAAATATATATCCAACATGAAAAAACATTAGTGGTTTTATATATAAATTATAAAATTATATAAATATAAAAAATATATACATATATATGTATATGTATGTGTGCGTATACATATATATATATATACATATATATATATATATATATATATATATATATATATAATATATCAGTATAGATGTCTCTGCTCTGGTGAAAATCCTGTATTTTTGAGGGCCTAGAAAAATATAGCATCATTTAGGAAAACGTTATGTACTAATTCCCCACAACCTCAGTTTTCAGAAGAAAACAGACATTTTGTCACACACCCAAACACACACACACACATCCGATTCTTGGTTTCGGCTCAGGTCATGATCTCGCAGTTCATGAGTTCGAGCCCCCCATCAGGCTCTGTACTGACAGTAAGGAGCCTGCATGGGATTTCTCTCTCCACCTGTGTCCCTCCCCAACTTGCTCTCTTTATCTCTCTCTCCCTCTCTCTCTCTTTCTCTCTCTGTCTCTCAAAAAGTAAAGAAATAAACATAAAAAAAAAAACAACTTAAAAGAGACAACAGAACTAAGAAAATAGCACAAGATCAAAGTCCTATGTGGGAAAGGAAGGGATAAAAGACAAAAGACTTTATACAGATATTAGCAGCAATCTGTGGACATTTGTTTTTTTTCTACCTGGAATGGTAAACATCTTAGCTTATAAGAATATAAAATGGAGTGTAGACTTGCCCAATCACTATATCGTGCTCCTGAAACTAATGTCACATTGTGTGTCAAGTATATTTCCATTAAAAACAAACAAAACAGTATAGTTGGCTTCACAGGGATCCTGTGTTGTGACAGTGTTGTGATAACTGAGTATGATGGTAGATCAGAAGAACTAAATAACATCATGAATTTAATTATGGAAATGGAAATTTATAGAAACTTGTGATTCAGCTAATAAAATGTTCTTCAGACATGTGTAGACTAAATTTGTGAATATTCCATTTTAATTTTTATTTCTTTTTTTTAACGTTTAATTATTTTTCAGAGAGAAAGAGACAGAGTGTGAACAGGAACGGGGCAGAGAGAGAGAGAGGGAGACACAGAATCTGAAGCAGGTTCCAGGCTCTGAGCTGTCAGCACAGAGCCGGACGCAGGGTTCGAACTCACGAGTGGTGAGATCATGACCTGAGAGGAAGTTGATGTTTAACCGACTGAGCCACCCAGACACCCCTAATTTTTATTTCATACTAAAGCAAAGGATATGTGAACTAGACTAATAAAACATCATCCTTTCATTATGATCATTTTAGATTTCCTGCAGAGGTGGGGACAGAAAAAAGAAGGAAAAAGAGGAAGAGAAAGAGGGGGAGAAGGAGGAAGAAGGAAGAAAAGAGGAGGAGGAGAGACAAGGAGATTGAGACATACTGAGGCTTACATCTATTGAGCAGTGGGTAGATATTTGGGGTATCATATTCATAAGTCTTCATCCTTAAACTAAAGCAACTCTTTCAGAACTAAAGCCACTTTGATCCTCCCTTATTCTGACCCAAGAGAAAGGGTTAAGACTTGTTTTCCATGATCAGTTTCTGACATGGAACCTAAGAAAGTGGAAAAGTGAGAAAAAAATAGAAAGTACAGTAAAGAGAATCAACTGATGCCTAAGAAGAGACAGAAAACATAATATATTAGAAGTGTAGAAATTAACCATAAATGACTTTATGTTTCAGGTAGAGGAGATATAAAATTAACATACATTATTAAAATAACGAAGAAAGGTTATATATCAAAGTCACTTTATTTTTTTTAATGTTTATTTTTTGAGAGAGAAAGAGTGAACACACATGCATGCACATGTGCAAGGAAGAGGCAGGGAGAGAGGGACACAGAGGATCCAAAGCAGGCTCTGCCCTGACAGCACAGAGCACAATACAAGGCTTGAACCCACGAACCATGAGATCATGACCTAAGCCAAAGTCAGGGGCTTAACCAATTAAGCCACACAGGCACCCTTCAAAGTCACTTTGTTTGATTACCTTGGAATGGGAAAATTGCAAAAGCGTTGTCCAATTTTTTGCTGCAGGTTTTTTCAAATATGCAAATTCATTGTTTTAAAAATGGAATGGCTTTTTTATATTTAAAATAAGTCAATACAGCATTTTATCAAATAAAGATCCCAAGTTTTTATTTATAAATTAGAATTATCATAAACTGAATATTCTTAAAGCAGAGCATACCTAGGTAAAATGCAAGCAAGCAAACAAACAAGTAAAACCCCAGAAATCAAATCTCTGATATTTATTTACAGAAGATATATGTACTTAGTATTTGATGCTGTATCAGAAAGGGATTTAAGGTTAAACATTTTACACGAGATCTTTGACTTTCCTCCCAGTATTCATTGGCTATGCTAAATTTACAACCTCTTGGGCTTTGAACAACAAAGGGCTGTTTCCTGCTTAGAGCTCATGTCCATCACAGGTCACTATCTTCATTCTGGGTTCCAGCTGGAAGAGCCCCTCGTAAGATGCTGTAAGTCTATTATTCTTGAAGGGAGGGTCAGAACATATTTTGAATAATAGTAATGCAGTGTATCACAGTCCAACTGTACAATAATTTCCCAGAGGGCAAGGAAGTTATTCCAATCCTTATGTGCTACTCCATACTAGCTTGCACAAAATAAGTAGTAAATAAATGTGAACCAAAGGTTCATAAGAAAATAACCCTCATTCTATGAAACTGTGATTTTAGTAAAAAGTGCCATACAACTGATAGGGGACAAGAAGAAAATTACCATCTCACAGAATAATAAATTCAATACTAAAGGCATCACTACCTTGCACCTTTATGTTTCAATAGCATTTTGTTGGTGGGTAGGCTGAGCTAATTGTTAACTTAATTTTTTTTAGTAGTTCAGTGCAGGTCTTTTATTCTTATATCCCTCCTGCTCTAGAATAGCAAGCAGCAAACTATTTTTAAAGCAAGCATAGGTTAAGTTCAGAATAAGAAGATCCTCATGATGATGATAGGACAGACGAAGAACGTAGAGAGCTAAATTCCAGATCAAAAGCTGTGTCTCCAGTTCTGACAGAACAATCAGTCCTTGACTTTTACACAATAAGCAAATTCGATACGCATTTCATAAATAGCAAATAAATGGGCAACCTCAGAATATCATTTTAATGAGTGTGATTTTCCTGACTGCAACCACACATTCCGTATTCACTGAAGCTTCCTGTGTAGGATGCGAGTCAGGAAAACTTAAAAAGCACTTAAAAACCATAGCAGACAATGAAAACTAAAAAGGCCATTTAGGTTTGCTGAAAGAGAAGCATAACAATATGCCTTCAAAAGATTCTCCAAGGCATCAGCTTAGCATTCTTCTCATGAAGTTAAGGCTACTCTTTAAAAGAAAATATTATCAGAAGCAGAAAAAAAAATCCTTTTAAAAAAATACTCAAAGTTTCATAAACGTATTTGAGCTTGAAAATATAAATGGTTATCTGCTTTGCTTTAATGTTATTTAGGAATGCAGGAAATAATACTCTGATGGCTGGGACTCTAGAAATGTTTCAAATCATTATTTCCTCTGCTCAGTCTGGTCCAGTGCCAAATACCCAGTGGGAACTCAATAAACATAAATTGATGATGATGATGATGATGATAACTTCTCTGAGACACACACCATTTGAAAAATCCGTTATTAAGTCCACATGCATTTTAACTTTGAATTTGTCTTTCTAAAGAACTTGAAGTCAGATTTGTTTTGGTTTTGTCTCTGCTATACTTTGATGAGAAATGAAACTGCAGACACAGACTTTTTATATTGATGATGCAGGATTTATTTATTAGGCTCATTCACCGGGCAGGTTACTGAGCTATCTTTTTTGATGTCACCCACCGCATTCTGGGGCAATGAGCCCTTGTAAAAGTACAAACTCAATTATAGCGTAAATTAATATTTTATACATTAAATTTCATAAGTTATACTTGGTTGAACAGAATAACTGAATTAAAATATGATTTATAATTAAATCCTTATCAATCACACTAAGAGTGCAACCAATCTGTATATTTGGTCTTCAGTTCTCATTTAAAATTGTGAAGTGACTTGTCAGGTAATAAGAGTAATCAGTTTTAGGCAAGAGGCAATTGCTTGCTGCGATGCAGCCACATCTGTAATTGATCAGTGATGGCAGGATGATTTATCATTCATGAGATGTGTATCACTTCAGAAAGCTTAACTAATACAATGGAGCATTCAGCCTCAAATTTGTAAACATTTCAGAATTAGAACAGTTCTATACTCATCAGAAATGTATCATGCTTCCTCCCGTAAAAAAAAAAAAATTTGAAATTAAACTAGATCTACTTCCAATCAACACATGATTCCATGTATTACAATTAAAAATTATGTTAAATACAAAAGTTTAAGTAGGTATATTGGTATTCTTGTAAAAATATTTAAATTTTTCCATTAGGGGTTTTTTTTAGAGCAGTTTTAGGTTCACAACACTGATGTTTTCATTAACAATAACAAAAAAATTAAGTCAATTTTATCTATTGGCCATTGACTATAAACAATAACTTATTTTCAGAAACCCCAATAGAAGATATATATTTTATGTTTATTGGCATAAGTTACTTAATGTGAAACATGGAAAATAATGGTTAAGTCTTTAAATTTGAGATGGGTTTCTATAGAAAGAATCAAGAAACATATCGCCATTTTATTGATGGTCTGTATGTCTAAGATCTAGGAAAGGCAGAAAATGAAGGAATAATGAAATACGATTAAAATAAGAAGACAGGGAATTACATCACAATAAATACAAGATTCAGTGTTGGTTTGTTGATGCTTTAAATTATGGAGAGGAGAGGCAGCAGAAAGGTGTTAAAAATCAAGTCTAGAGTCCAGATTCCACAGCATTGCTTTAAGTGTAGATAAATTACTTGCTTTTTTGCATCCTTCATTTCTTCAACTGTAAATGTATATGATAGTTTACCTCAAAGAGTCATGAGGCCCATCAAACTTACAAATATGATACAAAGTTCCTAATAATTTATCCCAAATAAACATGCTATTATTGGGGCACCTGGGTGGCTCAGCAGGTTAAGCATCTGTCTTTGGCTCAGGTCATGATCTCGTAGCCTCATTTCAGGGTTTGAGCCCCATTTCAGGCTCTGTGCTGACAACTCAGAGCCTGTAGCCTGCTTCAGATTCTGTCTCCCTCTCTCTCTGACCCTCCCCTGCTCGCTCTCTCTCTCTCTCTCTATCTCAAGAATAAACATTAAAAAAATTAAACATGCTATTATTGTAACTTTCCCTCCAATAGTCAAATCAAGTATTGTTTTATAACTTTGCTAATTTTGCATAAGCATAAAATGCATTTATTTTCTCAACACAGAGCACAAAATGCACAATAATGAGCAAATTGTGTGAGTGAATGCAATTCTTGCATTGATGATCTCATAATAAGGAAATTTTCTTCCTTCATTTTTGTGAAGAAATCACATGACATGAAAAATCAGAGATACAAATGTTACCACAAAATTAGTAGTAAATAGGAAGTCAGGAAATATTTCAGTAAATTCCACCATTTTGTTCATGATTATGAAATTACTATCTTATTGGTAAAACAACACACATTTTTGTGTAAAGCAAAACCATTTATCATTTATGAGAAAGAGATCATCTAGGTTTATGTTTCCATATGAAATATTTTTAAATGTTTATGTATTTATTTTGAGAGAGAGAAAGCTAGATCAGGGAGGGGGAGAGAGAAAGGGAGAGAGAGAATCCCAAGAAGGCTCCATGCTGTCAGTGCACAATCCTATGCGGGGCTCAATCTCACAAACTGTGAGCTGAAATTAAGACTCAGATGCTCAACTGACTGAACCTCCCAGGCTCCCTTCCATATGAAAAATTTTATATTAGCCTTGGTTTATACAACCTCATTTATGGAGGAGCAGTGTAATCCTTATAAGTTGAAATGCATAACATAGAATTGTGTAAATGAGATTCTGAAAAATTACCAAATTATCAAATCCATAGATTACTTCTTACTAAGAGCAGATCTCAAGCCCTAATCTAACAAAAAAGAGAATATATATGAGAAAACTTTAAACTTTCATACTGCAATAAATAATCAAATAGTTTTATTTCATAAAATATATTTAGGTGTTTTATCTAGACTGTGTAACTTTAAGTAGCAGGAAAAATATTTATGTATATTTATATTTATCATTTATTTTCAGCTTAAAAGAGGACTTTGAAATAATTGTCATTGGATATATCTGTTTACTTATTTTTAGATCCTCATTGTCTGATATGTTCTTTAAGAATAGAACACAGGAAGTCTCTTTATCCCAAATCTGACAATGAGGTTTCCTTTCACTATAGCTTGTAATCAAATATAACAGTTTGTAGGAAAATTAGAAGTCAGTTTACATTAAACAACATAAACTGAAGCTAGCTAACTTAATAAAGCATGGTGGGAAGACCATTATCTAAGTGGGAAGCAGGCTTAATATACCCTGTACCTGTAAAATGCCATTCATAGGAAATTGACTCAAGATTTATAGCTGTAGGTAATAATTCAATGTCAGTGAAAACCAGGGCACATGCCTCAGCAGCAGAAATTAACCCGCAAGAAAATGGTTGTGTTATTTTTCTGGGTAGGAGGATTATACCTGCCGATGGCCTAAAAACATATCATTTAGAATTTGGCAAAAAACCAAAAAATGTTCATGTATTTATATAAAAATAATGTTAAAATATATGCTATAGCAATAAATAAATAAATAAATAAATAAATAAATAAATAAATAAAATAAGTTTCTTTTGATTGAGTTCAAACGTGTATTCATTTTATGTTACATAGTAAATAAAAGTCATAATCCTACACAACAAAATAAAAAGCTGGCAAGTGTATTGAAAGGTCTGGTTTTAAAAGGAGAGAAAAGTCTATTCAGATAGTATTTGTAAATACAAATAATGAGAGTTTTATCATGAGGATTTTACATAGGAGAAGATGTATGTGTTGCATCCAGAAAGCAATCTAAATTTATATTTCTATCATATCACATTAACTACACACAAAAAAATTGAAAGATCTAAATTTACAGTATTATTGATCAGTACTCTAGTAAGGTAGACCTACTCTCCAGTCTGAGTGCAGCATTGCACTTGTGTAATTAACCCCAAAAGAGAGGTAATCACAAGCAATCGAACTCATCAGGATAAATAAATTGGATTAATGAATGAGAAATTTATACTGAAGATGATCCCAGAAGGGAATGGGCAGTAGTAAATCCAACTGCAGGTGGTTATTATCACATGTATTAATGTGAAATATTACATTTTTCAAAATATTATATGTATGCATTTAGGAAATTTTTCCCTTTTCCCTCTTAATGTCAGTATTTGGAAACAAAGGAAAATAAAACACAATTCCTGCAGGATTTTAATTTCCCAATTGGCTTTACAACTCACGTTTAACTACAAACAATAACTGTGTTAACATACTGGGCATCTAACAACACACTGTATCAAATATATGCCCCAAACCCTCCTGGGCAGACTGAACTGTATAGCAAGTAAAAGACAGAAGAGAGAAATGTTTCCTTCTCAGTTCTGAAAAACTGCATGTGTAAAGCCGACAAATTCTGTGTCTCTATTTGACAATGAAAATATACTGCCTATTAAGTCATTTTTCTACCTCTGCCATGGATACTGATCATATGAAAGGGCAAGATTTCATTCTTCAAAATATTCTTCAAAATATTGAAGACACCGTAACATAGGTTGCATTTTACTTATTCAGCCATGTATACATCATCTCAAAGTCTCATTGTAAAAATAATTTCCAGATATGGAAAGCAGAAAAAGAGTTGAAGCAAATCATATTGTCTAAGAAATCTTCGAATCTTGTTCTTTTTGATTAGTAAGGAGAAAAAAAAATACACTGAGGAGGGAAAAACAAAATCTTTTTTTATTAAGTGACCATTTCATTTCACAGTGCTTATTTCTCCTTGTTTTTAGGAAGGACATCATTCTTGTAAAGGGCACAAAAGAATAGAGAAAAATATTTTTTCTGGTTGACATGAGACATTTATACAATAGAAATGTCTAATTGGTGTCACAGGAGGTCAAATGGCTTTGTCCCACTCTCAGGGACTCCTGTGAAATGGAAGGTCAACATGTAATGTCTCCAAACCTACCAACCTACCAAGGAAGAACTGCATTTTTTCACATAACACACACACACACACACACACACACACACACACACACACACACACAGTCATTTTTCTATTATAAAAATAAGAAAAAAAGAAAAAAAAGTGGCAACCATTAAAATGGTAATGTTCTTCATGAATTGTCAGTATTTTATTATTTTGTATTAAAATGGAGGTTTACCCAGAGGACCACTGACTGAGAGATAAAATATATATGTGTCTATATGTGTGTAAAGTGTGTTTTCTATGAAAAATTGCAAATGCATTTCGGAGGCAATTTACATAAAATAGACTGACACTTTCTGTATATTCTCAAGATTTTATCCGTGTAAAATAAGTTACTCCTCTAGAAGGTCATAGAAGGCTGATCCTAGTCAAAAATAAAGGAATAGAGAGAGATTTTTCCTTTAACCTCTTGTTACTCCATGACCACTCAAGTTTTAAAAGCCTGTAACTCTTCTCTGTCTTACCATTCTGCTGAGTCATCTCCTGCTAAAATTCTTTGGGTCACTCTCTTCTCTCCAGGCTACACATCAGATTTCAAAATTTTAGCAGCCTTTACTTAAGCAAAATTATCTTGTCCTGGGACCTGCCCTTGAGAGGTTTTGCTAGTTCTAACCTGATAAATAGGTTCCAAAAATACGTTTCTGTAATAAATGTAAATAGATTATAATGGTTTAATATGCTAGCTGGCGGTATGTACATGTGAAGATAGATTTACGTACTGTAATGAAAAAGCATGAGTGTCTAATCTAATAATATAGTCACCATGGCTTAATTTGTGGCATCTGGAAATGGGAGTGGGAGGTTGGGTTTACACACAAAAAAGAAAAAGGCTTAACAGGCATTGCTTTCCACAGATTATCAAATCCCAAAACACTGAGGCCCACAAATTCTATACTCCTAAACTCCTGTTTGAGACTTAAGTCAATGATTCTACCTTACTAAACCATTTTTCTTCAAATACGTGATTAGACTCTTCAGATTTACTACTGTTGGTGTTACTAATCATTGTCAAATGGTTTTAATAAACAATATTGTTAAATCTTGTTTCTATAAGACATATCAGGCCTGTACATAAATTTGTTCTACACACATTTATTAAAAGGTAACGCACAGATGTACCATGCCAATATGTCATCCTACAGAGCCATACATCCAGTCGTTGATTACTGGGGAAGACTTTTGTTTGTGTTCATGTTATAAAGATAAAACTGAATATTTACACGTGGAAAAAAATCCTTAACACTGTTTAAGATAGTGTTTATGTATACAAGGTAAATATGTAAAAGTGAGAGAAGTGACTGAATGATATGAAAAAAAGACTGAACAGCCATTTGTGTGGTAGAACTATTGGATTTGGTGTCCGTATAGATATAAAAAAAAATAAAATAAAATAAAACAAAACAAAAACAAAGGGAGGCTTTGAATATCTACATCTGGCAATAGAAGCCAAAGAATGTTAAGGGAGAGGAGAAGGTCCCAGGGAGACTAACAGAGAAAGTGTTGAACTGGATTTGGGTCAGATTTGTTGTGGGCTTTTCTTTTCTTCTTTCTTTTTTTAAGTTTGTTTGTTTGTTTGTTTGTTTGTTTGTTTATTGAGAGAGTGAAAGAGAGCAAGCACATGGGGTAGGGGCAGAGAAAGAGGGAGAGAGAGAATCCTGAGCAGGATCCTTGCTGACACAGTGCGGAGCTCGACGCGGGGCTGGACCCCACGAATCGTGAGGTGATGACCTGAGCCCAAATTAAGAGTCCAACACTAACAGACTGAGCCACCAAGGTGCCCCTGTTGTGGGCTTTTAAAGAAATGTGGATTTAAGGATTGGATTGTAGGAACTCTTGCATATGGAATGTTCCAAGGAAGTAGAAAGAGTAAGAAGCCACAGAGACTCGGAAGGTAACTTGAATCCACACCAAGATGCCAGTAAGGAAAACTGAGAAGAAAAGGTAGAGGGGCAGGTAAAATAGCATAAGAGAAGTGAGAATTTAAAGAAAGAGATATTTTCAAATAAAACTGAGTTGTTAATATATTCCAGATTCAATGAATTAACACTTAATTTGGAATAAAATTGGCCTTGATAATCACTTCTCTAGGGTGGTCAAATAATATCACAAAATTAATGCTAGAGGAAGGTTAAAAAGAATGTAGGTTAAAAACAAAACAGAACATGCTACCAAACTAGAGTCGGGGTCAGATTTAAATAGGATGAAACTTGCAGAGAGGTTGAAAGTATCCAAGACTGCAAACAGAGCCTCTTCCTTTAGACGCTGAAGTAACAAGGGAACAGAAAGGCCCAAAGATTGGGGGGTAGAGAGGTGAGGGTGTCGGGCAAATTTCCAAGACATTCCGCAATGAATTGCACTTTCATACAATTCCCTTCCCCTATGTTCCTGTGTGTTTTCCTAGCCAATAGAATACGGCAGATGATGTCACTCTGTAATTACCTTACGGCACAGGACGCCATGTGAGCTGACTGGAGAGGGAAATCCCCTTCTGGCTTGTACAAAGTAAACTGTTATGTTGGGAGGGGGCCCATGGAAAACCACATATAGGGGAAGTAATAGAGGAATGTGGCCTCTAGGACCAGAGGTCAGCCCTCAGCTGACATCCAGCAAAAAAGCAGTGGCCTCAAAGAGGACTAAAGGAATTTCCCTCTCCAATGACCTTGTAAGAAGACAGAGTTTAGAAAGAAACAATGTTCCATGACACTTTCATTGCAGCCTTGTGATTGCTCAACCAAGCCATGTCTGGATTCCTGACCCATGGAAACTGTGACATAATAAATGATTCTTGTTTTAAGCCACTAAGTTTGTGATAAATTTTCATAGCACAGCATAAAAATAGCACAGTCTGGAAAGGAACCTTGTATGCATTTTTTTTTTTTCCCGCTTTGGGTAAAACAGAGTTAAATGACTCAACAAACAGAAAATGCACCTGCGCCTGGATTCAAATCCTAGCTCTGACAATTTTAGTGTTGTGAGCATTACTGAAATTCTCTGTATTTCAATGACCTTATCAGTCAAAGAAGGTAATATGACAGGTATCTCATAGAATTACTGTGAAAGCTAAGTGAGTTAACTCAGGGTAAATGCCCGACACACAGGGTGAGTGTTAGTTATACTTATAAATGTTTGCTTTGGGGTTGTTTTTGTTTTGTTTCTCTTTAAGGAGAAATGATTGAGCTAATTTGGAGAGTGAGGAGAAGGAGCAGAGGAAACTAATGATTTGTGAGAAAGAAATCGTTAAGGAACATAAGCCTGGAAGAAATTGGATCCAGAGAACATGCAAAGTAAAAACGAGGTAAATAAACCTATTAAAAAAAACGGATTCTGGTTTTACTTCATTTTGAAAAGTAAAATATAATTCAATTATTTTCGTAAATTAGAATCATAAGCCTCCATCAGGTCCTCAAAACACAGAGGAAAGAAAACAGTTGGCCAGTATCAGGACATTATTGAGCACTTATTTTCCCTTTAATATAAAGAGCAGAAGAATGAGAGAGAGACATTAAACATATACGTATAAAGTACTCTTCTAAACCATATTCTGGGATTCCTTAAAACTTAAATTTATAGTTATTCATCACTTATATTCTCAACATATATGTGTACATGTATATATAGATGCACGTGTATGGATATATATTTATTTGAAAGACATCATCTGCCCATCTATGTTAAACACTCAGTAGAAGGAAATACATTGAAATGAATTTAGAGAATTTTTATATCTATAGAGTGCCTTTTAAACTAATTTCTTGGGACTACTTGAAATGTGTATGTATGTTAAGCATTAGTAAACTTAAGAAAAATGCTTTTTCCCTCAGCTTTCCCTATCAGACCTAGTTTCTTTAACCTTATGGGGTGGTATCTTTATAATGACATATTCTTTTTTTTAATATAATAACATATTCTTAAAATAGTGTTTTTCAAACTCTACTAAGTTCAAAGCTAGAAAATGTTCTTCACAGGATCTTCATTTATTTGAAAGTACTCATTTACTTAGTTTTTCTTTCATTCCCAAATATTTATTGAATTCTTACCAGGACTTTTTTGAGAAGCTAAGTCAGTTATTCCGTAGACAATAATTCTATTTTGTATGTTAGTCTTGCAAAATTTTGTAAATTTTTTAAACTATTACAGATGCTAATAGTTAAAGTCACTAAGAGCTTTTCCATCTCTGTTTACGGAAGGGTTGGTGTCTGTGTTTTATTTACTCTTCAGAATGACCTGGGATACTAAAGAAAAATACCTAAAATTTTCCAAGAAAACCATTATTCAGAATCAGTTGGGTCTCAATAGTCAATTCCTTGATTTCCTTATAATTATGATATAAATGAGAGATTTTATTTGAGGTTAACTTTTGTGTCCAGATTTTTAAGCAGCCTGTCATTTAGCTTAAAGATCTGAAGAAAACATTCTATTAATCAGTGTGAATGATTCTTTCTACAACATGTATACTTTTTGAGTTTCAGCTAAAGTAAATTGTTCCATTTTAAGAACTGCTGAATTTCTCAATCATTAGAAATCATGGTGTCTCTCTCTGTCCATAAAAGCAAGCAGATAGATAATCTTTCAATATAAACAATGGTCAGACTTATGATATAGGCTATATTTTATTTGAATAGCTACTGAGGAGATAAATGAACATGCCTTAGAGCTAGCAAAACTAATCTACAAGGAATGCCCTTTGGGCTTCTGGTAAAGAGGACCTTGTTGGACATATTAATACCTGATACAAAGAGAACAAAACAAACAAACAAACAAACAAACAAACAAACATGGTCTCATTGTGGATCCACAATTAAAAGCTATAAAGACAAGCTTTTCTGAAAGCAGGTTCATTTGCTCTTATAGTAGTTCCCACTTACTCATCTCCCTGTGACTACTTCAGGCGAATAGCAGCAATGGTATATTTACTGAGTAAAGGTGATAAATATCCTGAGCAATACCAAGGGGGCTGTTTCAGATAATAGTTGTTTAAGTTGTGCAGCTTTTACCTTTAATTACATCAAAAACTTTTTGATAAGATATTTTCACTCCCTAGGCAATCACACCTCTGTATAGAACCAAGAACCAAACCCAGAATTCTTCACGTAATCTTAGTGCTTTCCTCCCCAAATCTTTTCATTCTACAGAGACACAGAAATCACTGCTGAGCTTGGGGACAGGGGTTGGGGAAGGGAAGAAGAGGATTGTTCTACTCACTATTGTGTCATAAGATGGTCAGACCAGCTATACAACTCATAGAAATCCTATAGTGTGTATCAGAGATTTCAGTAATACATTATCTCTCTTCAGTCTTGTAGGAACATAGGCCCGAACAAATCCCACAGCATTCAGTAATGTCTAGTATTGTTTGTTGTTGAGACTTCAGGAAATAGCCCTGCTATTTCTGATTTTTATCAAATTTCTACATCACCTGGTATTTTCAAGGTAGGATATAGAGCAAAATGGTAAGTGTTCTATGTACTCTCTGTCCTCCATTCATCATCCATCTTTTAGGAATTTTAAATCAGACAAAAATAAATCTAAAAAAGTAGTTTAAAGAGAAAATGTCACACAAATGCACACATCCAAAACACAGATTAAAGCATGATGAAAGGGACAAAGCAAGCTGCATACCTCTTCCTTGGTAAGAATTAGTATGGGTCAGTCAAAAGCCAAACCACACATATTAAATATCCAGTCTTTTTAAAACACATCTTGGATATACTGGACAGTGACTTCCAATTTTTTCAGGAATATCCAGCAATAGCAAAGTCTCTCTTAACACAAAAATCTAGTGTTAATTGCTCAATTTACCATGGCATAAGTTGTAGGTTAATTTTCTCCTTAATGCACTGTGTCATTATTTCATTCAAGAGGATCACAAGCTGAAACTGTTCATACTCTGTACATATGCAAAGCAGTGGTACTTTGGGATAGGCTAACTATAGGAAATCACTTGAAAAACAACTTGAAGGCTTTAAAATAAATTATGGTCTTCTGGTTGGAGGATATAAAGTTCTAATATGAGTGGGGAAAAATGTCTAGAGGAAGCCATCCAAAACTAATTACCTTATCATAAGCAAAAATTGGGCTTCAGGTCCTTGACATCAAAGATAGCTTCTTTACAAATGTGTAGTTACCATATATATTTTCAATAATTTTTATGAACCCCAAGGAAACAGTAGTGGTTTTCTTGTTGTATTATAGATATGTATCACTTTAAATCCCTACACCACAACCGTATTTTAGCCACTTTAGAAAAAAAATTTAAACACTGAATATTGCTTTTGTTTTTACCCCACTAATGAAAATGCCATATATCAGGACTAAGAATGTGGGTCAGTAATGAGACAATGACAATATCCATGTAGTTATTAATCCAAAAATCAATAATGACATTAATTTGGCCACTTATTCTACAATACAATTTAAAATGTTTCAATTCATTATAGGGTTTTAAGGTAACATGAGACTCAGATTTCATCTATAGCAAGAATCACCCATAGCCGACAGTCATGTTGCCATGAGAGCTCTATACTAGTAAAGAAGAGTTACAGATGAGATAGTTATGGAACAGTTGCTTACTAGATATGTGAACATGAGAAAATAGCTTAACTTTTTGCACTCTAAAGCTTCATTTTTAAACAGCATGAAATTCTACTCTGGACTAAGATGGTGATGTAGAGGCTCTTGAATTTCTCTCTTGCCATGGACACACCTAATATATAGATGCACATGGAGAAGTTTCCTTTGAGAGAAATCCAGAAACTAGTTGAGGGACTCCTATACATTGAGTGACTGAAAAAATACCCACATAAACACGAGAAGAAAAGGCTGAGACATACTCTATCCATAAACTCAACCTAACACAACTCTGTAGATGCATGGGAGAACCCTCAACTCCAAACTTCTCCCTAAAACTGAAGACTATGAAGCACACATCTACCATGCCAACTTTTTTTAAGTTTTCTTTTTAATTTATTTATTCTGAGAGAGATAGAACAGGAGAGGGGCAGAGAGAGGGGGCGGGGGAAGAGAGAATCCCAAGCAGACTCGGCACTGTCCGCATTGAGCCTGACTCGGGGCTCAAACTCACAAACCATGAGATCATGACCTCAGCTAAAATCTAGAATTGGACACTTAACCGATTGAGGCACCCAGGCACCCCAACTACCCCAAATTTTAAAGCTACCATGTGAGGGATGGGCCCCCCGGATCACTTACCTCCGAAAGGCAATGTGGCTTTCACTCATGAGTCCCACAGTATGAGGTACACAAAAAAGTAGTTAACAGGCATGCAAGCATTCATGGGTGCTATCACAGCAGGGCTCAGCAAAACGCTGTCTCAGTCTTCCCTGCATAGGTTTGACTGTATCCATTACCAGTTGCTTACTGGGAATCTGGCTTCTAACAGGCCTGTTGTCTCTACTGTGAGCCTCCCATTTGGGACACTGATGGATCTTAACTGATACTCTACTACTTGGAGCCATTAAGTACAAAGGTGATGAGACAGTGACTTGGATGATCACAAAGGTTTGAGAGGCAACCAGGAGCTTGGATTGGGATGGTTACTGATGTTCATCTTTTACACAAAACTAGTGTCTAAAGACTAAGACAGGTGGCTGTTTTATCTAATGCACAGAAACCAACACAAAGAGTTAAGGAAAATGAAATAAAACAATCTGTTCCAAACAAAAGAATAAAATAAATCTTCAGAAACCAATCTTAATGAAATGGAGATATGCAGTTTACCCAATATAGAGTTTTGAGCAACACTTAAAAAGATGCTCACCTAGGTCAGGAAAAAATTGCATGTGTAAAGTAAGAATTTCAACAAAAATGAAATATTTAAAAAGTACCAAACAGAAGTCAAAACTTAAGAACTGAAAAATTCAAGAGAAGGATTCAACACTAAATATCAAGTGGAAGAAAGGATCAGCACACTCAAACACATGGCACTGAAATACATCCAATGAGAGAAGTAAGGATGTTTATTCTTACCACTTTTATTCAACATAGTACTAAAAGTCCTAGCTAGATCAATAAGTTAACAAAAAGAGATAAAGGGCATTCAAATTGTAAGGGAATAAGTAAATGGGTCTCTCTTTGCAATGAGATTATATTCTATATAGAACACCCCAAACTCCACCAAAGTCTATTGGAACTAATAAACAAATTCAGCAAAGTTATAGGATACAAAATCAATACAGAAAAATCAGTTGTGTTTACAATAGCATCAAAAACAATACAATACTCAGGAATAACTTTAATAAAGATCAAAGATCTCTGTGCTAAAACCCATAAGACAGTGATGAAAAAAACTGAAGAAGACACAAATAAATCAAAAGATATTACATGCTCATGGATTGGAATAATTAATTATTTAAAAATAATTAATATATTTAAAATTGTTAAAACATCCATACCATCCAAAGCAATCTACAGATTCAGTGCAATCCTTATCAAAATCTCAAGGGCATATTTCAAAGAAATAAAACAATATAGTCCTAAAATTCTTATAAGACCACAGTAAATCCCCAAATAGCCAAAGCAATGTTAAGAAAGAACAAAACTGGAGACATCACACTTCCTTATTTTATACTCTGTTACAAAGCTCTCAAGAGCATATAGATGGTATTGGCATAAAAACTGACACACAAATTAATGGCCCAGAATAGAGAGCCCAGAAATAAACCTGTGCATATACAGTTAATTTTTGACAAAGACACCAAGAATATGCATCAAATGGATAATGTTTTCAATAAATAGTGAGAGGGAAAATGCATATATCCACATGCCAAAGAATGAAACTGGACCCTTCTCTCACAGCATACAAAAAATGGATTGGAAGCTTCGACATAAGTTCTGAGATGGTAAAAATCCTAAAAGAAAACATAGGTGGTAATCTCGTTGACACTGGTTTTGGTAATGATTTTTTGGACTTGACCTTGAAAGTTGGCAAAGGCAACAAAAGTAAAAAAATATACAAGTGGGACCACATCCAACTAAAAGTTTCTGCACAGCAAAGGAAAATCAATGAAACAAAAGACAACCTTCTTGATGCAAGAAAACATTGGCAAATCACCTATTTGATATGGTGTTAATATAAATAATACACAAGGAATCTGTACATCTCAATAGCAAAAAAAAAATAAATAAATAAAATAAGGGAAAAGGATTTTAATAGACATTTTTCCAAAGAAGACATACAAGTAGCCAACAGGTACATGAAAAGGTGCTCAATATCATTATCACTAATCATTAGGGAAATGGAAATCAAAGCCACAGTGGAATATCACCTCACACCATGTTAGGAGGTCTATCACCAGAAAGACAGAGATAGTGTTGGCAAGGATGTGAAGAAAAGGAAACCCTTGTACACTGTTGATGGGAAAGTAAACTGGTACAGCCACTATGGGAAACAGTATACAGTCTCAAGAAATTAAAATCTACTAAATTAGAGCTATTATGGAATCCAGCTATCCCATTTCTGGGTACATATCTAAGGAAATGAGAAATCATTATCTCAAAAACATGTCTATACTGCCATTTTCATACTAGCATTATTCAAAATAGTCAAAAGATTAAAACAACTTAAGTGTCCATTAATGGGTGAACAGATAACGAAAATGTGATACTTATATACAAAGGAGTATTATTCAAGTTTTAAAAAGAAGGAAATCCTGCCATTTGCAAGAAAATGGTGAACTTGGTAGATATTATGGTAAGTGAAATGAGCTATACAGAGAATGACAAATGCAGCTCGGCATCACTTATACGTGGAATCCAAAAACAAGCTGAACTCATAGATTGAGGGTTGCCAGGGGCTGGAGAGTGGGGGAAATAGGAAAAGGTTGGTAAAGGGCACAGACTCTTAGATATAAGAGAAATAAAGTCTGAGGATCTAATATGTAAAATGATGACTATAATTGATAATTCTGTCTTGTATAACTGAAATCGGCTAAGAGAGTAAAAATTAAGTACTCTTAACCCCAAAAATGGCAAATATGTGAGGTGATGGATATGTTAATTAACTCAGTGATCAGAATCCTTTCCAACGTACACATATATAAATCATCACATTGTACACTTTAAATATATTATAATTTTATTAGGTAAATATATCTCAATAAGCCAAAAAATAAAAGATAAAAGCAACATGCATTTGCCAAGGTTATTTTGACTTTGTCATAATATATATAAATGTAAGCGTATCATTAGCATCATTGACCTTTGTAGATATTACCAGTGACAATCAGTTCACAAGCCAATGTGCTGTCTCCTCCTTCTGGAATAGGTATGCATGTGAATGTGTGTGCCTGTATCACCCAAATTTAAAATTCTCTTTATTGTTTCCTCACTACATAGTCTGAGGGTCATTTATTTAAGTTATCAAAACTCTTTAATATGATCTTTCCCAAGATGACTCATTTCTCTAATTGGCACAGATTTTAAAAATACCACTGTCCTTACTAATTTTGATGTTGAAATGTGCTAATTTCAAAATAAGACAGAATGTTGAACTTAAGAGCATACTCTAATGTTAATGTGTTGAGGACATTGTAAAAAGGTCCCTACCATTCCTATTCTGACAGTCTTTCATTAGTGCAGCCCAAGTGACTTTTTTTGTTTGTTTGTTTTCTTTTTAAGCTCATTTATTTATTTTGAGAGACAGAGAGAGAGAGAGACTCGGACAGCATGAGTGAGGAGGGACAGAGGGGTGGGGGAGAGAGAGAGAGAGAAGATCCCAGATTCCTTTGTCAGTGCAAAGCCTTATGCAAGGCTAGAACTCATGAACCATGAGATCATGACCTGAGCCAGAATCCAGAGTCAGATGCCCAACCAACTGAGCCACCCAGGCACCTTTGAATTTATTATTTTTTTTCTTTCTTTTTTCTTTTCTTCGTCTATTTTTTATTCATATCATGCTGTTGGCTCATGAGCTTGCAGTCAATGAATACTAGTGCATGTAGTACTTTTTCACTAGTTTAACAGCAGTTAAACTAGTCTTTTCCCTGGTCCTTTTGAATTTTAATGTGGAAATATCTCTTATGCCTTATTAAATAGGATATATCATTCTAATCTAGAGAAATTCTTTACAAGACAATTCTAAAAGCCAAGGCACCAGATTCCTAACCAGATCTATGTCAGCTACAGATTCCTAAATCTATACTGTTGTTATCATGTAAGTTGTTAACGCAAATGTTAAATGTATGATTTAACATTAATAAACATGAATCTAATACATATATTTTATTAATACTTGATTGATGACCTAATTTTATAAATTGCTTCCATTTGAGCATGCTTGCTCAACCAATTAAAATCACCTAATTGTAAATTCACATCTTTCCATATTTCAAAAGAAAGTATTAAAGAAACTTTGTCAAAGGTACTGAAATCAAGATACACTCTACACATAACCACAGCAATTTCAAGATTGTGTTGTCTACTAATTCTGTCAAAAAGGAGAATGTAACTGTTTACCATAATGTTCTTCTGACACCAAAATTGGCTTCAGTGGTTACTGGATTCTACCTTAAGTTTTTACACGTACTTTAAAAAAAAATATATGACACTCTAGAAATTTACTTTAGATTAACATGAATCAACTGTTCCTAGTTTGCCAAATCCCTTTTATTCCACTTTCGAAAATGGTATCATTTTCATCTTTAAGTTTATTTACATAATTTCTTAAAGAACTTCTAAAACAACAAGTTTATTGTCTCCCCAGATTATCCTTAAATCAACTTCAGTAATTAGTTTGTTGTGGTCCAAATTGAAGACAAACTATTCCTCTTATTAGCTCCACATACTTTGAGAGACACCACCACCTAAATTACTGTTAGAAATGTCACAGATATATCACTTTCCACACAAAAGTACGTGAATGCAATCCCCAGTTATAGATTCGGAGATTTTAGCTATATAAAAATAATACTTCAAACCTTTACTAAAAATATCTTGTGCAGGAAATTTCAACCTGGGAATTGGGGCATCACAGGAAAGTTGAACATGAAACATGGCACTCACTACAGGAGCCCTTGACGTTGCTTGATAGTTGAATGTTGTTCAAGGGTCGATTGCCCACTATGAGCTCTTTTTACAGGAATCTATTCATGTATAGTACAACCTGCTGGAAAAGGTCAGTGGAAAGTCAAAACCCTTAAAGCTGGGGAGTTTTATGTCTTAATGATTCTTTGAAATGTTACTCACTACAGAGTGGAGTGTGTATACTTCAGATCACCTCTAGGTAACTGGGAAGGAAACAACAACAACAAAGAATTGAATCGAGGAGAAGTGGACTTGAGTTTCCCATCTCCAGTTGCTGCTTATCTCACTTTGATTAATACAGAAAAAAAGTTTCAGATGGAATTCCTGCATTTATGAATTGAGCTTATGATCTACCTGGGGCTTATTTCCAAAAGATAAAACACATGGTGGATATGAGAGCCATATTTGGCACTGGATAAATATTTAATGCTATTATTGTTTATTTATAGCCTGCACATTCATATGACTATGAGTATTATCATCTGTAGCATTATTTGTAGTAGTAGTGGTGCCATCAGTATTACTGTTGGCACTGGCACTGCTTGTAGCTTTTCTGAGGGGGAGGTCATGTACTTGGGTTAAGCTTTCTGCCCGTGGGGCTTTGGCTCTGCTTTAGGATGCTTCCTCTTCCAGTAACCAAAACTGAAGCTCATGCCCAGAGAACTTTGTGGTGAGGGACAAAATCTGAAAGCTGTGATTGTGGAGGAGGCTGTTTGGACAATGTGGTCTAGTCTGGCACCGAGATTATAGGCAGGAGAAACCACCACAGCTCCAAGAGGGTAAGGATCTGGACAATCTCACCTGGCTGCCCATAGCCCTGCTTCCTGTCACTTTGCTGCAATAAACCCTCCCGGTTTCCTTTCAGCCTGAAAGCTTCTGAAGCGGAGGAGAGAGAGTCACAACCCCTCTCTGAAACATTAGGGAGGGCATAGAGGTTACCATCAATTTTCTGAAATCACGTATTGTTTCATTTATTTCTGGTGTGGAAAGTTGTTTTGTCTGTTGAACCAAGTCAGTGCAACACTAACTTGATTAGGATAAAAAGGCTTTCATTTTTACTTAGGGTCTGCTTACTATTTCAAGCTTCAACCCAGGAATGCATTTTCTTTCTTGGGACTATATAGTGTAGGAATAGACTAAATAAAATTGAATGATTATATATATATATATATATATATATATATATATATATATACACACACACACACACACACACACACACACACACACACACACCATGCATATACAACCAGGAAGAGACAGAATTTCATACTTGAAAGCAAGGATGTTGGGAATCAAATCATTCATCTGGGACTTGCTGGCTCTGTTACCCTGAGTGTTCAGTTTCAGTTGTCTCATCTGTAAACTGGTATTACTGATATAGATTTAGCAGGATAGTATGTGGATTGAATTATTGAATTAATCTACTTATTTAACAGATATAGATGAGACGTCCGTTATGCTAGGCACTTATCAATGACACACAATTCAGCAGTAGGTAACCAGATGATTCCCTGGGCTTACATTTCAGTGATGGCAATGTAGGAAGTATAGCCAGAATAGACCCTGGCAAACAGCAGGCTGTCAGTAAACGTCTTTGTCTCCTCTAGATGGGACCATTGTGTGGCGGCACTTCCATATTAAAAGAATGGCAATCTCTTGTTAATGGTGTGAAGTATATTATACCTGAATTTCTATCAATCTGAATTTATAATTTCGTTTTCTCTATTTGTATATGCCTTATTCACAGTTCAATTCTGTGTATAGGTCTTACTCCTTTGGTTTCAAATTTTTAAGTTACATTTTCCTCAGTGAATACGATTCTTCCACATAATTTCAATTCCCCTCTCCTAGCTCTATATGACGTCAATATGATGTCTTAGCCTGACATTCAAGGCATCTCTCAAAAGTCTTTCTCTTTTTATCTCTCTCTGCTCCTACTACACCAGACAAGATGGATGATTTGCACATCCCCAAATATTTTATTTACTTTCCTAAAACTTTGCATTTTCATTTGCATGTCACTGTTTTAGAATCCCTATATTGGGGCGCCTGGGTGGCGCAGTCGGTTAAGCGTCCGACTTCAACCAGGTCACGATCTCGCGGTCCGTGGGTTCGAGCCCTGCGTCAGGCTCTGGGCTGATGGCTCAGAGCCTGGAGCCTGTTTCCGATTCTGTGTCTCCCTCTCTCTCTGCCCCTCCCCCGTTCATGCTCTGTCTCTCTCTGTCCCAAAAAAATAAATAAACGTTGAAAAAAAATTAAAAAAAAAAAAAAAAAAGAATCCCTATAAACCTAATCTTTAAAGAGTTTGTGAACCAGGAGCTCATTAAAAAGTTAACTAAATGAGCAAATAAATGAGTGTGTACACAGGTCTCTAGACTGTGAAACTCCTAAGAACAAGGGCTCTTCGTTATTATTTTATTTAATACAGGGTACAATTAGCATGTAGATACATTTACACTTTATAAGCTCTCAAATAATTTGGTTTAAATAAATTGAACTACCTAGTTATCTCTGCTTAAAATCATAATTTCAACGATGGATGAAAATACATAGAAAATAGTGAACTCGATGATTCCAGACATTTGATTTACTAGGATTTCGATTCTATTCTATTCAAGAAATTATAGGTATCACAATAAGACTTACGCTTATAAACTGACCAACATTTTTATTAATAAATATTATTCTTAAGGATTGAAGAAGTTACAAATTGTTTTTAAAAAAGGGCTTAACCTTGTTGTATTTATACATAATGGTAGTACCATTACATTCACTGAAATGTATGTCATACTAGAACTGCACAGTTAACGATGTGCTAGGAAGTAAACTCATGAGTAGAATAAGATTTTGAAGAAAAGCAAAAAGGGGTTACTTTTCTCTTTTAAACTTGAGTATCATAAAATCATCCAGCTGTACATTTTTATTCAATCTCCAAGCATCTTCTCAGGGTTTGCCCAACCTTTAACTGAATATTACATAATGTGACCTTATTTACTAAAATAAGTTAAAGAAAAAAATTAAATTAATTTTTATCTGTCAAATATTGTTTGATATTCCCCCACTTCTGTGTGTACGATTACTGATAATCATTCACAGAAGTAGTAAGTTGAAAATCAAAATGCAGACAGACAAGTAGCTAAGTATGCAGACAAGACAGTCAAAATGTGAATCAACGTTAAATCTAATTTTAACTTAATTTATTATTATCGAATTATCAAATTAACTTGCTTTAGGTTTCACATTTGTAGGTAATGGTGAGGTGCTCTAACCAGAGAATTGGGTTTTCACAGAGTAGCATGGTGTGTTATAAAAGCTATTACACTATACTCTCAAAAGGGCCTTTGCCTGAGTTACATGTTAAACACGTTTTTAATATGAAGCTCAAGATAAAGGAATTTAGGCAAAAAGCCTGGCTTAAAAGAGTAATATTTTTAACTTCAACCAGCTTCATTTGTTTACACAGTGGTATATCGTGCCCACGTAGCTATAAAACCCCAGTGGCAATAAAGCCGCACAAAAATATCAGAGTATCCTATAATATAAGAGCTTCCTAAAGGAAATTGTGATTTTTTTTTAATGAAGAAAAACACAAAGTTAGAAATAAATAAGCCCAGCTCTTTAGGTACATTAGATTGATAGATGATGGAAACAAATTAAAAACTGAGTAATGAGGTAGGCTATAGTCAAGCTTTCAGCAGTGATGGCAGGGGTGGGGGGGGTGAGGGGGACAGGTGAAGCAAAGCTGGTTCTCTGTCAAGCTAATTAACCCAACTGAAATAGCTTAGCAGGAATGAAATAAAAAATAGGTGCTTTATCACATGGACTCAAGCTTATTAGTTCTCATTTGAGGATAAGGGGAGTTCAATCAAAAACAATAAATTTCAAAAATGTATGTCATATGCCCTTTTAAAATTAAGTAATTAGGGGCGCCTGGGTGGCTCAGTCGGTTGGGCGGCCGACTTCGGCTCAGGTCATGAATCTCGCGGTCCGTGAGTTGGAGCCCCGGGTCGGGCTCTGTGCTGACAGCTCAGAGCCTGGAGCCTGTTTCGGATTCTGTGTCGCCCTCTCTCTGACCCTCCCCTGTTCATGCTCTGTCTCTCCCTGTCTCAAAAATAAATAAATAAATAAATAAATAAATAAATAAATAAATAAATAAATAAATAAGTTTAAAAAAATTAAAAAAAATAAATAAAATTAAGTAATTAATACTTTAACAGGATGCCATCATACTGTCTAAAATGCAGGTCTTGGGGTGCGTGGGTGTCTCAGTCTGTTAAGCGTCTGACTTCAGCTCAGGTCATGATCTCACAGCTCATGAGTTCAACCCTTGCATCAGGCCTTGCACTGACAGCTCATAGCCTGAGGCCTGCTTCAGATTCTGTCTCCCACTCTCTCTGCTCCTCCCCAGCTTGTGCACACATGGTTTCTGTCTCTGTCTCTCTCTCTCAAAAATAAATAAATATGAAAAAAATAAATAAAATGCAAGTCTTCTAGGCTCTCTATATATTTCTTACCAATTTACATACATTGCAAAAATCAAACTTGGAGCATCATTGTAAAAATCAGAATACTAGCAATGGCCTTTATTATATTCATATCAAATATTATTTTAAGACAGTTTCCCTATAGAATTTTATTACAATCACATAGTGATATATATAGTCCACAAGGGCAAAGATCGTTTCAGCCATTTATTGTGTATAAATTATTTTCGAAAATATGTTCAATTTAGAATTTTACTATTTACACACATGTGGTAGAAAGGAAATGCTCTAGACTATTTTTTAATGTTTATTTATTTTTGAGACAGAGAGAGACAGAGCATGAATGGGGGAGGGGCAGAGAGAGAGGAAGACACAGAATCAGAAGCAGGCTCCAGGCTCTGAGCTGTCAGCCCAGAGCCCGACACGGGGCTCGAACCCACGGACTGAGAGGTTGTGACCTGAGCTTAAGTCAGATGCTTAACCAACTGAGCCACCCAGGCACCCTAGACTATTTTTGACAAATAGCATCTTTCCTTACTACCAGATTCAATGACATAGATAGTAATAATTGGAAAGAAAATAATTCAGCAAACATGTCACTTGGGAAAGAAAGGCAGAATTCTCTGAATGAAACAATATATTTTATCCCACGACTATATTAAATTTGATTTCTGATGCCCCTGTTTACTTTCTAGATTATCAAGTAACACATATTTTAAAATGAAATTCATCAGAATATTTGCTATTTAAAGGTCTGGTTGGTGTTTGGGATCATATTTTTAGTCCTGTTCTTGTACTCAGAAATCCAGGAGATTTTTCCCTCTATTATCTGGCTCTCTCTTTAAGTTTCAGAAAGCTGCATTATTTTATACCTAGTGTTTGCCGGCAGTAAAACTGAATCTATTCTTGTCTGCTAGTCTTTTGTTACTCAGTAGTTTGTGTTAGTAGTTGCTTGTCTTCTTTTCTTTTCATATTTCTGACCTTTTTTTCTTCTCATATGTTGTCTAGTGTTAGGAGACACAGTGATGTAGAGAATTATAAAAGAAAAAAAAATAAAAGGAAAGAAAAGGAAGGGAAAAAAATAAAACCTACAATGCAGAAGTTGCTTTCCGGTAGCAATAGAATTACAGAGAAAAGAAAAAGTTGAAATCTGACAGGATTAGCCTGCTGACTTGCTGAGTTTATAAGCCCTGTAAAGAATACCAATGAGAGAAAAAAACAGAAGCTAGAAGACAATGTAATAAATCTTACCCATAGATTTCCTCACCAAGAGTTAGGAAATAAAATCAAGTTCTGGATACCATTAATTGTCAGGATGTCACAGAAGACAATCAGATTTGCATCTGCTTCTCTTTTCAAAAGTAACAAACACTGGAGGTGGCGCTCTTTGTGAAATGATTACACGATGTGCAGATCAATGTGGACCTCTTCTCCCCTCTGACATCTGGGACTTCCACTAAATGGAAGTGGAACTAGTTACAGATAGACATTTCAAAACTACTGGATCAGTCCACCCATGGTGAGAACTGGTAACGATTTACTGAGGATTAAAAGACTAGGAATAGATCAAAATCCATACGGGTATCATAACATGGAGACTAAAAATCAGTCCTGAAAACCACACAACAAGGCTAGGTACCAAACAGGTCCTCATTTATTATGAGAGATGGAGTATGTGACAGGATTCAGGAGTGCTAAGACACAGATGGAAATTAAAAGTTGTTACAGACATCTGAAGCTTCCCATCATTATGGTCTTCCCAATAATGCAGACCTGCTTATATCAATCAGATGCTCTTTCTAGAATCATAAGGTCACATAACTGATTATTAAAATCTGTAAAAATTTGATGAAATACAGAATTCCTTTCTAGAAATAAATCACTTAAAATGCACAGACACAAACATTTTCCACATCATTTTGGGGAATGAATAAACTTACTGAAATCTGCCATAAGACCCTAATTTAACTACTCCTAAGTCTTACCTGTATGGTCTTACAGTTTTCTATATTTAACAATTATTACTTATAGGAACAAATACATGATCTTACAGAAGCAAAAGAACTGGATAGTTCATAAAAGTCCCCGCATTATGGGATTGGTTAAAAGTATTATGGTATATACAAACAGTGGGATTTATTCAACCTTTAAAATTGATACTTTCTTATGTAAGAGTTTAATAGTTTTAATATATAGGTGTTATATATTACTAACCACAAAGACAAGTTTCAAAATTGTGGATACTATCAGAACTCATTATTATTGTAAGAAAATATAAACATATATGCAAAATGAAAGTCTCAAAAGAGTATTCACCAAAACTTGACAATTATTTTCTGTATTTGATTTATAAATTTGCTGATCTAAATTTTCTAATTTCACTACACTGGATGTGTAGAGATTTTACTTACTGAAGATCGACCTATCTTAGTGACACACATTTAAATTACACCTATTTCGGGGTGCCTGGGTGGCTCAGTTGGTTAAGCATCCAACTTTGGCTCAGGTCATGATCTCACGGTTCGTGGGTGCAAGCGCTACGTAGGGCTCTGTGCTGACAGCTCAGAGCCTGGAGAGCTGCTTCAGATTCTGTGTCTCCCTCTATCTCTGCCCCTCCCCACTCGCTCTCTGTCTCCCTCTCAAAAATAAGTAGACATTAAAAAATTTTAAAAAAATAAATTATAGCTATTTCTGAGAAGAAAACACATGTTTTAATTCTGGCATATGGGTAATATGTGGATTGCTTGAATGGAAACAGAAGTAATTTACAAAGAAATACAAATTTGAAGGATGGAAAGTTGCAGATCCCGACGCCTTTACCCCATGACTAACCACTAACACAAAGGAGAAACCAATGAGTCAATCCCTCTGGTAAGTGATGAAATTCACCTTCAAGTCTTGAAAAGCACTGAACTTTGATGTGAGTCTGAGATCTGAAAGTGGGGCATGTTCCCTTAGTCAGGAATCCAGAGCAGTTGCTCCTAGGTTGTCAAAGGCAAATCTGGATCATTTTACTGTTATTTCCTAGAGGAGGAAAAAGTGGAAATGGGTTGGACAAAATAAGGCAAGAAATAATTTTTCGTATACCAGCACCAGAGACCCAGGCAGCTGGGCATCCTCAAAGGACTGAAGAAATCTTTGCTGAGAGGAAATAAACTCTATCCTGGAACCATCTTCCACTCTGCCCCCTCCCTGCCCGCTGCTAACACAATCACCATCACCAATAGTGGGAAAAGGAAGTTCTGAATCAGTAGTTTGGGGAACTCGCTATCTGCCACATTTAGATGCTTGAACACTCAGATGGAAGACAGCAGACTATTTCAGAAAGTACATATAAATTAGAAGAGAACTCCTGATAGCAGGACACATCACCTGTTCTCAGTCCTGGTTCTTAGCAAAGCTCTCTGAAGGATATCCAGGACATATTAGATAACTGAGGGTGGAGGCAGAAACACTGAAATTGAGCGTTATTATTTCATAT
Organism: Prionailurus viverrinus; assembly: GCF_022837055.1. Lineage (NCBI taxonomy): Eukaryota > Metazoa > Chordata > Mammalia > Carnivora > Felidae > Prionailurus > Prionailurus viverrinus. The sequence goes on along the minus strand of NC_062561.1, from coordinate 222,892,047 downwards.
TTAGTAGCGCGGGCTACAGCCAACTCCCACGGCAACACTTTCGGATGAGTTACATTGGGGAAAATATTTTTTTAAGAGACAAAAAGAAATAGATGTTTATAGATGCTTATAAAAGTATTTAAAAACTTTTTCATCTTTCCACTATACTTCATAGTCCTAAGCAGATATCATCTATGTAATATTTTATGACTTTTAGTTTCACTAGCATTATTTCTCTTGATCTTTATCACCGGGGTAAGGAAAATCAGTGTTTTACCAAGGAGGAGTCCAAATCACTGGAAATGACTTGAGGCCATCCAAATTCCAGCAGAGCTGGGACTCACACCATAGACATCTCAGTCCAATTGCCCTTATTCAATGCATGTAGCATGCTGTCTTGCATGACCATATAAACCTATAAAAATAATGATTTATAGCCAGGTATTCATTTTAGGTATAGATAATTTCATTGTTGTAAATGATTTTTTTTTAATTTTTTTTCAACGTTTTTTTAATTTATTTTTGGGACAGAGAGAGACAGAGCATGAACGGGGGAGGGGCAGAGAGAGAGGGAGACACAGAATCGGAAACAGGCTCCAGGCTCTGAGCTGTCAGCACAGAGCCCGACGCGGGGCTAGAACCCACGGACCGCGAGATCCTGACCTGGCTGAAGTCGGACGCTTAACCGACTGCGCCACCCAGGCGCCCCTGTAAATGATTTTAGATATCTGCTCCATTTGGGCATCCTAATTACTTTCATTAGTAAATAAATTTGCATTTTGAAGTAGATTACATGGGCAATATCTTCCACTTTGCAGGTAATTTACAGCCAAGGGGGGATTCTCTCATTCCACAGTAATAATCCTCTTAAATGTGTTTTGGCAACACTGGAAATCAGAATACAGCTAGCCTTTAGTGAACTGAAATTGTCACCTAGGACGAGTCCTGATATTCCCAACTCCTAATAAAAGCAATTAAATGATAATAAACATTGGCTAAGTCATTAGGTATTTTTTTCTATAGAACTTCATATATTAAACCCTGGAATCCACCCAGCCTTTTGATTGAAAAAGATAAGACTTTTTTTTTAACTGTATTTTGTATTTTTTTAATTAAAAATGTAACAGTATATTTTTAAATTTTTTTAAATGTTTATGTATTTTTTAGAGAGAGACAGAGCACGACCAGGGGAGGCGCAGAGAGAGAGGGAGACACAGAATCCAAAGGAGGCTCCAGGCTCCACACTGTCAGCACAGAGCCCGATGTTGGCCTCAAATTCACGAACCATCAGATCCTGACCTGAGCCGAAGTCTGACGCTTAACCCACTGAGCCACCCAGGAGCCCCTGTAGCAGCATTCTTTTAAGTGAACTGACTTTTCTACCTAAATCCACACGAGCACTCCATGTCAATGTGCATAAAAAGCTGTCCTGAGAAAAAAGATCCTGGTTCCAGATCTTATCCAGATTATCATCCAGTGCCTGACCTGCTACAATTCTGGCATTCTTGGCACCTCACTGGATGCGTTAGGATGGCGTACATGAGCATAGTTTGAATCAGGCAACAAACACAACCCTATACGGATGCAGACACATACACAGAAACAGACATAGGCACAACTCATAGTTCAAAAGGAACCATAATTCTCTGACTACAGAGTAGAAATTGGTGAATATCTTCATATAAAGTACAGAGATAACTTTTGGTTTGTTTTGTTAAGCAGTCTATCAGTTTACATATCACACTTACTGAGGATGTCCCATCAAATCAGCAAACCGTTCATCATTCCTTTAATATTAATTTAACCAAATATAAAATAAAGTAAAATGGTCAAACAACTTTTTCAGCATGGTCAAGTGCAAATCATTCCTGCCCAAAGCTTAAGACTGATCATATATAAACAAAAGCCAAATTCAGAGAGGTATTTGTTTTAAGCTAAGTAAAATCAAAGCAAATCATTTTGTGCTATTTATGAAAATTTGGGAGGGGGGAAATAGTAATATTGCATAAATAAGAAAGCCTCTAATAATAATCAGTAAAACCATGCACATTTTAAAACTTTCCATATATGACACTGAAAGTTAGAAAAAGGTAGTCATAGAGCATTTAGATGAACACAGATCTCATTATATCACTTACTTAAATCAACCAAATTGTCATTTTAAAATATGTTTATCATTCAGACTATTTATATACTTATATACTTATAGTTTATATACTTATACTTCATATATATGTATATATATATATATATACTTGACTATATATATATATATGTGTGTGTGTATATCTATATCTATATATAGATATATATAGATATATCTATAGATATATATATCTATATGTAGATATATATAGACATATATCTATCTCTCTCTCTCTCTCTCTCTCTCTCTCTCTATATATATATATATATATATATATATATATATCCTGAATATCAACTGAATTCACTGTCTTTCAGATTTAGATGGACTTTTCTTGAATCTCCTATGTCAATCCTGTAGTAGTTCAGGTGGGCCTTCACAGTATGTTTACTGGTGCTCAGACTGACCAATTTTCAGGGTCACTCAAATTTCTGAATCACAGCGACTGCTGAGCTCCCTCTTATAGTTGACATATAATATTTGTCTATATTAACCCCATTTATTTAGAGTTTCCAGACAAATACATAAAAACGTTCATATTTGATACATAGTAAACTTTACCTATCTGGGGAGACGGATGAAGGTTACACATTAGAAAACCAACAAGTCAAAATTGAACATAGGATTTGCTCATGGCTAGATTTCCTTTGACCATTTTATCATTAATCATATTAGTGATATGATTAGTGTATCCTTATTCTTATGATCTAGTCTCCTAATACATCACTCCAATGCTCTTCATATATTCAGCTATCCATCCCTCACTCATGTCCCATCTCCTTCTTTCACTCTCTGGAGCCTAACTTTGTCTGGAGGTCATCTGCCACCATTAAGACGGCTTGCCTAAAACTAAGTCACATGACTTTTTGTACATCTAGTACCAAATATTAATGCCATCTATTTTTTCCTTCCTATAAGCAGATGGTGTTTATTTATTATAAAGCACTACCTATATTGGGCAACTATAGACACATATCCATCATTAATTAACAATAGTTACTAAATATCTACTATCAAGAGATGATAACATTTAGGAAATGAAAGTAATAAAATTAGTAATAAAAATAAAACAAAAATATTTATATTTATACTAAGCACTTTACCCATATAGCAATCCTCATAGCAATTTCTAGGAAACTATTCCCATTATGTACGTGTGTGTGTATATAATGGGAATATACACACATAATGAGAATATACACACATATGTGTGTACAAATATGAGACTGAGTCTAAAATAATTTACAAATATTGGTATATTGGCTCAGATCAAATTGCAAATTAGTGTCAAACCATGATAAACTCCAAGCATATCTTGGTACACATCTCATTAACAACACTGTAAAGAACTTCAGTACTATTTAAATGAAGAGATGAAATCTCAGATCTCAAGGACCAAGTGACTCTCTCAGAGACATGAACTGTACACAAAATAACTAGAAACAGTATTTGATATGTGTCAAATCATGTTATAAGAAAACATTGCTTCTAATGGAAAAAAGAAATACCAATAGCAACTAAAATATTTAAGGAAAACAGCTTCAGGGGCACCTGGGTGGCTTAGTCAGTTAAGAGTCTGACTCGCTCAGGTCATGATCTCATGGTTCATAAGTCTGAGCCCTATGTTGGGCTCTGTGCTGACAGCTCAGAGTCTGGAGGCTGCTTTGGATTCTGTCTCCTTCTGTCTGTGCCCCTCCCTGGATTGCACTCTGTCTCTGTCTCTGTCTTTCTGTCTCTCTCTCATTCTCAAAAATAAATAACATTAAAAAAATTTAAAAACAGCTTCAGGTGAGATAGTTTTAAACTGATTTCTGAACAGTTGGAAGACTTTGGCTGAATGGGCCTTTTCTAAATTAGTATCTATGTATAAAGAGATAGATACATTATTTGAATTTCTTCTACTATTTAAAAGACGACATGCTGATAATATAGTTATTTCTGATAAGCCAAGAGTGAGAATGACAGAAACAGACAAAAATAGCAGAATTACAAAAGTGTTTAGGTTGGGTCTTCCCATGAGAGATGAGTGCATTATTTATTCTTGTGGCTACAGCCAATTATTTCTGACTTCTGGTATTTACTTATACTTCTGTTTTTATCTAGGTGGGTACTTGACAACTATTTTTAAAGTGACATATTGAAAGAGATTGCATAGATCTCGAAGTTGCTCACAGAAATTTCTTATCAAATATAAATTCAATATTGCAAATAGAATGTAGCATAATGCATAAAATTATAAACATCATCATGACTGGAAAAATGAGACTTTGATTAATATAAAAATTTCCTCTGCTTAATGAGGGAATGAGAAAGATCACTGTCAATGTTGTCTGTAGTTAAGCCTATTATTTTCTTTTTTGTATTTTATAATTAAAGGCGGGGTGGAGGGGAGAGACAGACTACTGTCATACTAATTCAAGTAAAAAGCTTTAGATTGATCCAAGAAATTGCTCCATTCCCCACAGGACATATAAGTCAGCAAGTAATTAATAAACATATGTTTATTATTAACAGGTAAACATTGATCAATTTCTCATTCAGGTATAGAACAAATACAAAACTCATATTGGATCTTATGTATGAGACATATTTGGAAGTTAAAATAGACAGATGGATGGAAGAGAGAGTTATCACAATGGGCTTTGTCCTAATTTGTTCCTAATTAAAATGCGTATTTTCTGGTAAAAAAAAATCTAACTATATGGAAATTCAGGAGTACTTTACTTTGGTATTTTAGTGCACATTTACATTAAATATGGGCTTTGAACACATGATAGATATTATTAGCTATAGCCTTTCCATATTGTTAAAGTGGCTTGACAAATTTAAGCATTTAATAGTTTTCTCTACTGGTACATCAATAGTTTTCTCAAGTTATCTATATACCCATCGATGGGTAGATACTCTTTCTTTTTTTTTTTAAAGGTTTATTTTATTTCTTTTGAGTGAGAGAGAGAGAGAGAGAGAGAGAGAGAGAGAGAACAGAAAGAGAGGGAGAGAGAGAATCCCAAGCAGGCTCCATGCTGTCAGCACAGAGCCAATATGGGGCTCTATCCCATGAACTGTGAGATCATGACCTGAGCTGAAGAATCCAGATATTTAACTGACTGAGCCCCCCAGGAGCCCCAATGGGTAGATTTTCTTAATACTAAAAGCAGAAGGAATGAGCCTGCTTGAGTAAATTTGACAAAGGCTGGTGTTTTCACGTCTATTGTATATATGTTTGTTTGTTTTTAGGAACAAGATATAAACTTCATTACTTCAATTAAGCCACTATCATTATTGAGCTTTTAAAGCACTTACACAATCTTGATGAATTTAGAGTGATAGAAAGAAAACAGACTCTAACCTACAAACAGAATAGACAATATTTTCAGATTATCTTAAAATGTTAACAAACTTTTATGAATTCCACAAAACAGAAATTGTGAGATCATGCATTATAAACATACACAATGAAATAGTAAGTAATAATAAAATGTTTTTAATAAGTGAATTAAATGAAATAAAAAATATTATTTTTGATTAGTTTTTGGCCAAAGAGGAAATTTAACATTCTAAATATCAGTGCCAACTATCAGGTCAATGTGTATTAAAAATTCAGGAGACTGAGGGCAAAGCTGTTATGAAGTGCATTTATAGCCTTTAATGAAATATGTATAGGAACTGAAGAAGTTAGAAAATGAGCACACAGACATAAAGAAAGCAAGAGGGATAGAACAACATAAATAAAAGGAGAAAATAATATAATACATTTTTAAAGAAAAAGCTGTAGACTTAAATAATAGATCTAAGAATCAGAGTTTTATGGTAAAACAATTGGAAAGGCAGTAAAATAGACCCCTATACAAGTCTAATCAAGAAAAAAAAGCATCAATTCATAAAATACAGAAGGGAATATTAAGAAATTATTTAATTTGGAAGAAAATATAAATGACCATAATTAACTCAAAGAGAATTATTACTGACTAGAAACATAGTCAAAATATTCATTGATATATAAATGTTGTTAAACTATAATCTCTATAAAAATGCAAAGGGAGACATTATAATGTTTGGGTTTTTAAATTTATGAATTCAAAAATATGGGTATATACTTATTATTGAGATATACAAATATACAGTACATACTCCTCTATTACCAGAGTAAGAAAATTAAAATAAACAGCAATTATATATCAAAGGAAGTATCAGGGAAAAATTTTAGAAGTCAATCTGTTAAGCATAACATGACAGAAGACCCATCTGCCATAATAGCAATCATGAAAATCGTACATGTTTATATCAGTTAGGGTCCAAAAAACAGGTGGAACAATATGATGTCTATAACAGACACACTTAGTTTTTACTTGGGGTCTTTAAAGGTATTTTAAGATCTACCAGACAGGGGCAGCTGGGTGGCTCAGATGGTTGAGCATCCAAGTCTTGATTTCGGCTCAGGTCATGATCCCAGGGTCATGGGATCCATTCTAAAATCAGGTTCCCTGCTGATCATGAAGCCTGCTTAAGATTCACTCTCTCTCTATCCCTCTGCCCTCTCACAGCTCTCTCACACACCCACACACGCATGCATGCATGTGCTATCCCTCTCTGTCCCTAAAAAAAAAAATAATAAACAAACAAACAAACAATCTACCAAGCAGATGTAAGTACAAAGAAAGAAGGATCAAGTTTATTAGGATATTAGAATGAGTCAGGTTTTAATTTAAGGTTTTAAGTACAAACAGCACATATAGGGTAACTTTTTACTAAGAAAACATTCAGGGATGCCTGGGTGGCTCGGTCAGTTAAGCAGCCAACTCTCAATTTTGGCTCTGGTCATTATCTCATGGTTAGGTTAGTAGGATGGAGCCCTGTTTCAGGCTCTGTACTGACAGTGCAAAGCAGGCATGATATTCTCTCCTTTCCCTCTCTCTGCCCCTCCCCAACTTGTGCACATGCACGCACGTGTGTGTGTGCACACGCGTGTGCGTGTGTGTGTGCGCACTCTTTCACAAAATAAATAAACTTAAAAAAAAGAAGAAATTACACATGCTTTGCTCTGAGTACTATTCTGTTTAAAACTAAACACGCAGTACTATCACACCAGTGCCCTCCTGAACACCCATTGCTCATTTAGCCCATCCCCCACCCACCTCCCCTCCATCAATCCTCAGTTTGTTCTCTATAGTTAAGAGTCACTTATGGTTTCCCTCCTTCCCTTTTTTCCCCCTTTCCCTATGTTCATCTGATTTGCTTCTTAAATTACAGACATGAGTGAAATCATATACTATTTGTCTTTCTCCAACTGACTTCTTTCACTTAGAATAATACACCATAGCTCCATCCACATCATTGCAAATAGCAAGACTTCATTCTTTTTCATGGCTGGATAATATTCCTTGTATATTTGTTAATATATTTGTCATATTTGTTTTATGTACAACATCTTCTTTACCCATTCATTAGTTGATGTACATTTGGGCTTTTTGAATAATTTGGCTATTATTGATAGTGCTGCTATAAACATAGGGGTGTATGTGTCCTTTAAATCAGTATTTTTGTGTCATTTGGGTTAATACTTAGTAGTTCAAGTGCTGGCTCTTAAGGTAGTTCTATGTTTAACTTTGTGAGAAACCTCCATACTGTTTTCCAGAGTGGCTACAACAGCTTTCAATCCCATAAACAGTGTATGAGGGCTCCCCTTTTCCCACATCCTCGCCAACATCTGTTGTTTCCTGTGTCATTAATTTTAGCCATTCTGAAAGGTGTGAGGTGATATCTTATTGTAGTTTTGACTTGTGTTTCCTTGATTATGAGTGACGTTGAGGAGTAACGTTGAGGATCTTTTCATGTGTCTGTTAGCCATCTGGATGTCTTCTTTGGAGAAGTGTCTATTCATGCCTTCTGCCCATTTCTTAACTGCATTATTTGCTTTCTTGGGTGTTGAGTTTGATAAGTTCTTTATAGATTTTGGATACTAATCCTTTATTAAATATATCATTTGCAAACATCTTCTCTCATTCCATAGGTTTCCTTTTAGTTTATTATTACCTTCACTGTGCAGAAGATTTTATCTTGATGAAGTCCCAAGAGTTCATTTTTTTTTTCTAAGCTTGTTTATTTATTTTGAGGGAGAGTGAGCAAGAGGGGCAGAGAGACAGGTAGAGAGAGAGAAACCTAAGTAGGCTCTGTGCTGTCAGCACAGAGCCCAAGGCAGGGCTTGAACCACCAACCAGGAGGTCATGACCTGAGCCCAAATCAAGAGTCAGATGCCTAATTGATTTAGCCACCTAGACACCCCTCCATTAGTTCATTTTTGTTTTTGTTTCCCTTTCCTCCAGAGACATGTCCAGTAAGAAGTTGTTATGGCTGATATCAAAGAGGTTGCTGCTTGTATTATCCTCTAGGATTTTCATGGCTTCCTGCCTCATATTTAGGTTTTTCATCCATTTTGAATTTATTTTTGTGTATGATGTAAGAAAGTGGTCCTTTTTCATTCTTCTGAATGTTGTTCTCCAGCTTTCCCAACACCATTTGCTGAAGAGACTGTCTTTTCCATTGGAAATTCTTTCCTGCTTTGTGGAAGATTAGTTGAACATATTGTTCTGGGATTCCTATTCTGTTCTATTGATCTATGTGTCTATTTTTGTGCCAGTACCATACTGTCTTGATTATTACAGTTTTGTAATATAGCTTGAGGTCTGTAATTGTGATGCTTCCAGTTTTACTTTTCTTTTTTCAGGAGTCCTTTGACTATTCAAGGTCTTTTGTGGTTCGATACAAATTTCAGGATTGTTTGTTCTAGCTGTGTGAAAATGCTGGTGTTATTTTTATAGGGATTCCATTAAATGTGTAGATTGTTTGGGGTAGTGTAGACATTTTAACAATATCTTTCTTCCAATCCATGAGCATTGAATGCTTTTCCATTTCTTTGTGTCCTCTTCAGTTTTTTATAAGTGTTCCATAGTTTTTAGAGTAGATACCTTTCTCATCGTTGGCTCAGTTTATTCCTAGGTATCTTATGGTTTTTGTTGCAATTGTAAATTGGATCAATTCCTTAATTTCTTTTTCTGCTGCTTAACCATTGGTGTATAGAAAGGCAACAGATTTGGGTATATTGATTTTGTATCCCATGTTGCTGCTGAATTCTTGTATCAGTTCTAGCAATTTTGTGGTAAACTCTTTTGGGCTTTCAAAATAGAGTGTCATGTCATCTGTGAATAGTGAAAATCTGAATTCTTCCTTGCTTATTTAGATGCCTCTTATATCTATTTGTTGTGTGATTGCTGAAAATAGGACTCCTTGTGTTATGGTAAACAACAATAGTGAGAGTGTCTTGTTCCTGACCATAGAGGAAAAGCTCTCAGTTTTTCCGCATTGAGGATGATATTAGCTGTGGATTTTTAACATATGGCCTTTATGATATTGAGATATGTGCTCCATCTATAACTACTTTGTTGAGAGTTTTTATCAAAAATGGATGCTGTATTTTGTCAAATGCTTTTTCTGCATCTATTGACAGGACCACATGGTTCTTACCCTTTCTTTTATTAATGTGGTGTATCATGTTGATTGATTTGCAAATACTGAACCACCCCTGAAGCCCAGGAATGGCTCCCACTTGATAACAGTGAATAATTCTTTTAATGTACTGTTGGATTTGATTTGCTAGTACCTTGTTGAGAATTTTTACATCCATGTTCATCGGGGATATTGCCCTGTAGTTCTCCTTTTTACCAGAGTCTTTGGTTTTGGAATCAAGGTAATGCTGGCATTGTAATATGAATTTTGAAGTTTTCCTTCCATGTCTATTTTTGGAACAGTTTGAAAACAATAGATATTAACTCTTCTTTAAATGGTTGGTAGAATTCCCCTTGGACTAGGCAAACATAAGGCCCTCCTACTACTCTGCCATCTTAACTCCTCCTCCAGGTCTATTCTATGTTTAATACTTCACTTACTATCTGGAGTGTCACAAATCTGGGTAATTTGGCAACATAATATACACAAATGCGTCAAAACAAATATTAATAAAAATACCCTATTTTTTTCTCAAATAAAATACCATGTGGTCTGCCAACTATTGTACAGAATTAGTGAATTGAGCAGAGACTGAAAAGAGAAACACATGTTAACAGAGAAAGTTCATTTACGACTTAAGTAAATATGTCATCTGTGCCACCCATGGTAACAGCAGGACTGATTAAGCAAGATCATAATATGCTGCTTTCCTATGCCAGTAAATACATTAATGGTAGTCTGTATAAATTGAATCGCTGAGTTCTATTTATATTGATGATGGTTCACAAAGTTCCAAATTGACAAAGTAGCTATTTAATGTAGAGGATAAATATATTATTTAAAACAATATTTCTGTGCATTTATGTGTGTACTTAGAAGACATTTAAATACATTTTTAAAAATTTTAATATACAAATAGATGAAACACTGAGTTAAATATATAGGTGTTTTCTTTATTGTTATTATGTATTATTATTTTTAAAAAATTTTACATCCAAGTTAGTCCACAAATAGTGTAATAATAATTTCAGAAACAGAATTTAGTGATTCTTCACTTACATATAACACCCAGTGCTCAACCTGACAAGGGCCCTCCTTAGTACCCATCACCCATCTAGCCCATCCACCCACCCACCTCCCCTCCAGCAACCCTCAGTTTGTTCTCTGTATTTAAGAGTCTCTTATGATTTGTCTCCCTCTCTGTTCTTGTTTTATTTTTGCTTCTCTTCCCTGATGTTCATCTGTTTTGTAATAGATATGTATTTTCAAATGAAAAAAATTAGAGACTCTGAAGAGAAAATTGATAACTAAGGTTAAGTAATTAAAATGTAACAGTTAACTGAGTCTGTAAATGAATAATGGAAATATCCTTACAAATTTCTTAAATTTGTCAATATGCAAAGTTAATGGAGAAATGCAGATGGCCTTTATCAGCATATGTTTTTCCAGGTGTATTTACATTTTTATTAAATATTTTGATCTTTAAATGGCAGTTAATTCATTTGAGAAACACTTATCTTAGAGAATGAAAACAACCATTTAATTATATGCCAACTGGGCCTGTTCTATAGGCAAAGTATGAAAAATATATGTGTGATGTAGATTAAAAGGCATGAAAAAGATATTTCTGTTCTTCTAAAAAACCTTTCTCATAGTTGCTCTCTACTGATTAAAATTATCTCTAAAAATGTAAAACATTGAGATTTAATAAGTTCCTTCTTTTGCTTTTCTTGCTTTTTTTTCTTTCCCCCCAAAGATAAGATGTCCTTGGGAAGCTGAAGAACATAACAGCAGAAAACCTTCATCGCTCTCTTGCTCAGCTCGAACTGCTGTGACAAAATACCATATTCTCCATGGCTTAAGCAACAGACATTTATTTCTGAGTTATGGAGGCTAAGAAGTCTAAAATCCAGGTGCAAGCAGATCCAATGCCTGCAGATCCAAGCCAAGGAAGGGCCTGTTCCTGGCTTGCAGTCAGAAAACTTCTCCCTATATCTTTACAAGACATAGAGAGATCTGGTGTCTTCCTCTTCTTCTAAGGTCACTAATCTCATTAGGAGGGCCCCACTCTCATGATCTCATCTAAACTCAATACATCCCAAAAGCTTTACCTTGAAATACCATCACTTTGGGCTTTAATGCTTCAACCTATGAATCTGGGGAGCCACAAACATTCAGCCTGTAAGCATTGCATTTATATGCCTACATACACATCTGTTGTTTAAATAATCCTTCAAAGAAACAAGACCAGATCTAAAACTTTAAACAAATGCATCATTTGGGAACCAAAAATATGATGTTGATTTAGCTAAAATATATTGAGTAGAATTGGAGACAATACTTGCAACATCTTTAATCAAACCAAGTAAATACTGATAATCTATTATTAGATAATAAGAGAGCATATTAGACAAAGGAAAATAAATATGCCTTCGTAGGCTCCTCATATTCTACCAACCATCATACTTCTTTTCTCAGATGGTTTTCAAAAGTAGTGCCTTTATCCTGTGGCTATATAAAGACACTGTCCTCATGCTCATGGTCTGTGGTGAGCAATAAACAGGTGTTGAAACTGATACCAAGAAATGTATTTGTTGTTTCTAATTTAATGCAGTCAAGGTTTAAAGGCTAAGAGTATTTTACTTTGGGCCAAAAAGGTATCGCATGACCCAGAAGAAATGAAATTGTATATTTTGTTTTGTTTTCAGAATTTCCCATTATGTGTTAAAAAGGATGGGGAAGGAGGGATAAAGAGAAGAGGAAGAAGGGAAGCCCATGCACCCTAAACAGGAGTGACGGAAAGAAAAAAGAAAAACTGTTTTAATAAACTGTAGGTAAGGGGTTAAAATAGTAACTCAAAAGGTTTCTAGGTGAATCATACATAAAACCAGGAGATCCGATTTACAACTTAATTTTGTGTATCTCCTGGGAAATCACTTACTAGTTCATGATAGATTTGTGATAAACCATTGGCAGTTGGGATTACGCATGGGAGTTATCCTATGTGGCAATAGATAGCAGGAGATTGGGAGACTTACGTTAGTAGAAAAGGTTACAGGTGAGAAAGTAAGTGTAGAAAAATGGGAGGATCTAACCAAGACACAACTGTAGCATAACCATCAAAAGGGCAGAAATGTGACGTAGCCATTTTGGTACCTAGAAGAGTGCTAGTCACATAGTCACTACTCAGGAACTAAGTGAATGAATGGATGGTTCCAGAGAATTTTATAAAAAGAGTATTTCATTAATGTTGCCCTATCATCTCCCATCTCTATGTAATACTTTTATGAACTTGGTCTGTGAATTTGGTGAATCGCTTTTGTGAATGTGACAATGAGGCAGAATTTGAACAAGTATATCTTCATCAAATGGAGTGCTTACAATAGATGAGATTTGGTCAATAGTAAAATTCAAGTATTTCAAACTTTTGTCTACACTGACATTAATGCAAACACTCACCAAGAAGAGAAAGCAACAACAGAAAGAAAAAAAAACTTATTTCCTAAATACAAACATATTAAGCAACATTTCAAACTAAAATGTGAACTACCAGTGGAACTGACTCCCTTTCTTCAATGTGAATTAATTTACTCAACTTTGAAACTCAAATATTTGCATGTATAATACAATAGCTGGGTGTGTCAGTTTATTTATTAATATGTGTATTCCTCCCTCCAGTAACAGATATGACCAATAAGTATTTTTCTAGGAGTACAAGCATAAACAATTTTGAAGGCAAGGATCTTATTTTTCCTTATCAATGGAAAATTAATTGGAAAAAAAAAGTGAACCTCAGGATCTAATTTCTTCAAATATCTCCTGAAATTGGGTCTAGCTGATAAATGCTACCATTCTAGTAAAATCCTATTATTTCTAGTTTTTCAATGGTACATTTGGTTTCTAATATTTAGAAAGTGATTTTTTCACTGAGAGACATTTATTCAATGCTATTATTAAATGACTACTACATGCCCAGCTCCTGGATTACACAGGATGAATCAGATATCTATGTCATTTTCAAAGAGTTTATATGCTTTAAGGAGATAAATAATAAATGTAAATAAGCATATGATAAGTAGATGCCAATAAATGCCACAACAGGAGAAAAAGGAAGAAAACTCCTATAGATGCATAAAGTTAACTGGCCAGATTAATTAAAACTCCATGGAGAAAAGCTCTCTTCTTGAAGAAATCCAGCATAACTTTGATTTCAAAATTGACTGATCTACAGAACTTCAGCAACTCCCTTGTAACTATTATTTTAACCACTTCAAGGAAAATGCTTCACCATCATCATTCTGTCAGTTAACTTCAGTATCTAAGAGCGAAGTGGAAACTAAAGAAATAAACCAAATAATAGTCTAAACTATTGTACTGATTTGCAGAAAAAGAAAAAGGGCAGGGGATGGGGCATGAACACTTTACTCTTTGTTCAACAAGCATCCAGCAGTTACATTTAATTGAAGCAGCCTGAAATAATATTCAATGCATCCATCCAGAAAAATATTTCCAAATGAATTACTTCTAGAAAATAATTTAGAGGGGACTATTAAGCTCTTTTGTTTGCCTATTTGCATACTTGCTTCATTTTGCTTTTAATCTTTTCACACAGTGAAACCTTATTTTGTCCTTCTAACACCTTGTCCTCCTTTCTGCCTACTGTTGCCTCAGGTACCTAGTGATCTCACTGACCTAATTATGTCTATGTCCTTCCCTTGGGCAGACAGAAGAAAGTGCTGGAGAGCTGAGGTGCCAGTGGAAAAGGAGGCTCACTATCAGGAAGACAAGCAGGAAAGCAGGGATATTTGATAAGTTTGCTGTCTTAGGTATTACCCATTCCCTCACTGTATTCCATATTCCCACAAATACTTAATAAAACACACATTAGGTGGTGACAGCTTCAGAATGAGATTTGTATCACTTGAATTTAAACCTATGGTAAATCTAACCTCAAAGCAGATACTTTGTGACAACAGAGAACATCCAGGAACCTCAGTCATATTTTGTGTTACACAGTTTTCCATAATTCGGGTACAGAGGTTATCACATCTTCCTACCTCTGTTTGGGTTATTTATGTATTTATGTTTCATATTTTATTTTTTTAAATGTTTATTTATTTTAAGAGAAATAGAGGGAGAGAGAGTATGTGTGGAGGGGTAGGGGCAGAGAGAACGAGAGGGAGAGAGAGAATCTCAAGCAGTCTCCCCACTGTCAGCACAGAGCCTGACTGGGGGGCTTGAATTCACAAGCCGTGAGATCATGACCTGAGCCGAAATCCAGAGTCTGACACTTAACCGATTGAGCCATTCAGGTGCCTCTATGTTTCATATTTTAATGTTTATATCAGGCAAACACAGGAATCTATTCCTCTCTGAAAATAGAGATTATACTACGGCATTTTTGCTATTCTTGGATTCACCTATATTTTTTCACCTACTTGAAGGTTTATAAATGCTTATAAAATTTATGTTACGATTTTGCTTCTTGGATTCAACAAATGTAAAATGTGTTCAATATTGTGGGTTCCTTCTGGATTTCTACCCACAACTGTTTTCATACATTATATCATAAAAGCAAATATTTCTAGAAATAATGCGGATTAATACATTATTTTCCCTATAAATACATGAATTATATATGCATATTTAGATCAGCCTTTTCTTTATGAATTATCACCAGAAATATGAAATTAATTAAAATCAAATATTTATATTGATATTACATGAAAAAAGTGAAACATAAGTCCTTCGGCCTCCTATTTCTACAGAAACATAGAGCCAAATATAAAAGATTTGTGAAATTAAAGACAAATATATATTCATTATTAGTAGTAATTACATAAACATTTGAACTTTACTGTATGTATTTAATTTTTTTATTTTTGTCAAATATTTACATCATTTACAGAACATAAGTTTTAAAATAGTTCCTGAGATATTTTTATTTCTTCTTTTTTTTTCTGTAATCAGGTATGAAACCTGTGTTAAATGTCTAGGGGCAAGAATTGTCTTCTGGTACATATGCTAAAGCTAATAAAACATTTTGGCTTAAATTTCTTTTAGGAAAGAATATGATGTTATTTTCTAATACGTAAAGCACATTTAATGAAAACTGTAATAACTCTAAAGAAAAATTAGTATTTCTTTAAATACACTTAGGATCTATTTTTTCCCTAAAAAATTACCAAAAAAGCATCATCATATGTAATATCCTCTATGATCCATTAAAAAAATGTAAACAAAGAAATCAACACATGCCTTTAAGATTTCTGATTATAGGGGCGCCTGGGTGGCGCAGTCGCTTAAGCGTCCGACTTCAGCCAGGTCACGATCTCGCGGTCCGTGAGTTCGAGCCCCGCGTCCGGCTCTGGGCTGATGGCTCAGAGCCTGGAGCCTGTTTCCGATTCTGTGTCTCCCTCTCTCTCTGCCCCTCCCCCGTTCATGCTGTGTCTCTCTCTGTCCCAAAAATAAATAAAAACGTTAAAAAAAAAAAGATTTCTGATTATAAGGAAGCAGCTTTAACTTTTTTTTAATAATTTATTGTCAAATTGGCTTCCATACTTTAGCCTCTGCTACAAAAGTGTAATCATCAGGACAGTATGGTATTGGCACAAAAACAGACACATAGACCAATGGAATAGAACAGAGAACCCAGAATTGGACCCACAAATGTATGGCCAACTAATCTTTGATAGAGCAGGGAAGAGCATCCAATGGAAAAAAAAAAGATAGTCTCTTTAACAAATGGTGCTGGGAAAACTGGACAGCCACGTGCAGAAAATCAAATTAGACCACTTTCTTAAACCATATACAAAAACTGACTCAAAATGGATGAAATACCTGAAAGTGAGACAGGAAACCGTCAAAACCCTAGAGGAGAAAATAGGCAACGACCTCACTTAACTTCTTAAATGTCCTCTAAAGTTAATGTAGTCAATTCTGCTACACAAAATGAGAGTATCGTTACCTTTGAAGGATTGAAGAGATGCCATCATCTTACTATAAACTCAGATTACTAAGGGCATCCTTTTAAGATCTTCAAACACAAAATCTTCAACAGTCAAGTTCCTGAATTTGATGACTGAAACTTAAATTTGTCCTCTGTGTTAATTCCAAACACTTAAAATCATTCATAGCTACTGTCTGAATATGTGAACTGCCTGTCTTAGAAGGTGAAACAATGAATAAATAAACTGTTACTATTAACGCGTCGCTAACTACTATTAACCAAAATTTGTATTCAATCACAGTGTTCCTTAAAATACTGTGTCAGTTTAGACACCTTCAGGCATAATAACAAAAAAATACCAAATCAAATGACTGAAGCAACCTGAATTATCACTGTACATAAAACATTTCCTCAGGAACATTGTTCCAATGATTCCATCATTTCATCAGAAGCCTATTTACTATCTACCCTGTCCACCTCAATGTTTTGTCTAAGTCTACTATCATGGACCAAAATGCTATCTCACAAAAAAAAAAA
Organism: Prionailurus viverrinus; assembly: GCF_022837055.1. Taxonomy (NCBI): domain Eukaryota; kingdom Metazoa; phylum Chordata; class Mammalia; order Carnivora; family Felidae; genus Prionailurus; species Prionailurus viverrinus. Next base: position 222,874,933 of record NC_062561.1, on the reverse strand, counting down.
AAAAAAAAAAAAGAAAGAAAAGAAAAAGAAATATTAAGAGCTGAAAAAAGGAAGTACTCCTGTCTTATGTCCATTTTCAAGAGAAATAAATTATTTTTAAACTCCCTTCCACCCAAAAGGCCTCACTTTTTTTTTTCCCTTAGTTTATGAGAAGTGTATTTCACTGCATCACATGCCATTCTTCAGCCAATCACCATCAGGAAAAAGTGTATCACCATAATTTGTTTGGGTTATGTAACCTTCACCCTTGGGTCACATTGACCTTTTGATGATGGTGAGCAAACAAGAAAACGGTGCAGTTGAGTGATGTTTAACCAAGTAGACAAACAACAGAATCTGTCATGTAAATAAATTTGTGAATCATTTGTTTGGAGGAGGGAATACATTTTTCAAATCATTTATATATTCCTTGGTCAGGATTTATAATATGTGGATTTCTTTTAGAAAAGTCAATATTTTATGGAATCCTCATTTTCCTCAAATTCTTTGGATAACAACTTAAGTATTTTCTTACTAGAAAAGTACTTAATATTCAAAAATTAGAAAAAAAACATCTTTCCATCTTTTATGTGCCTAGATTTGTACTAGTGAAGATTATAGACTCATTGGAGAGATAAAATATGATGAGGTTCAATAGGAAACTTTAGTGTACTTGAGGAAACATTACAAACTGAAAGCAACTATAAATCAACAGGTATGTATACAAGAAGGACTTGACCAAGAACTAGAAAATCTGACCTGTTCTGCCATCCATAAGAAAAAAAAAAAACATCTAAAAGAAAAACAATTGGAAAAGTTCTACAAGAAGACTGAACAATTAACAAGGCCTTCAAGATTAATGAAGAGATGTCCCATGCTATGTGTGTGTCACATACACACACACACACACACACACACACACACACACACACACACAAATTAGACTTCTATTTGGAAAATATAATAAATAAATGGGAGAGAAATTTAAAAAAAAGGATAGTAGGAAGTAAAAATCTAATTGGCAAATAATTCAAGGTAAAGCATACTAACATGGGTCAGGGTACTATTAGGAAAACGTCTTTGCTGGTTGAAATAATCTCTAAGAGTTTTGTTTTTAGTTGCTAAAGAATTTAATAAGTGTGGTTGATTGTAGGTGGTAATTTAAGAATGTAACTGAAATATTCAATGAACTCAGAGAAATGCCACAAAAATAGCTGTGATATAAAGTAAAAAAATCTTAAATAAATGTACAAGCACACTTTATGTTTGTATATATAAACATTAAAAGCTGAATCAAAGCAAAATTATTTTAATTTTAACAGTGTTTTCATAAATAATTTAAACCACCATAATTGAAATTAACAAAGAGTTCTCTTTCTAAATTGAAAAATAACATGATTTTACTTCTTTATAAGTAACGTAAAATAACCTGAGATGCTTCTTTCAAACAAGAAATGGAGTTTGCTATAGGTCTTCCATGTGTTCTCATCTGCTTATTTTTTTTTAATTACAAATTTGTCTTAAATACAGCTACCTTGACCAAGGCTTGAACTAGAACTCTTATCAATACGGTAGTTAATCTATATGAACATTAATCTTTTTATAAGCATCTCTCTGCTCTACTCATTAGGTAAGTTAACTGGTTTTTAAAAGAAATTATATGTGTTTCAGATATATACATTAGCATGTGCCAAATAGCTATTGCAAGAGGAATCCAGGTACCCTCAAGGAATTGAGGAAAAGATGGTTTGGGCTTCAACAAGGAAAATGGAAAAAGAGTACAGAAAAATGAGTTGAGGATATAAAAATGAGCCAGTCATACAAGGACTTTGTGGGGGATGCTAAGGCTTCTGTCTTTTATATTTAGATAATTGCAAAACCTTTGGTAGATTTTAAGCTGGGGCAAGATATGGTATTTGTCATCCTAACAAAGAGTCAGGATTCAATTTAAGAAATGAATTATAGGACAAATTTGGAATTAGTTAAGAAAAGGGGCTATTACAAGTAACTAGTTCAGGGATGATGCTGGCTTAGGTCAGGTTGGCTGGAATGCTAATGGAGGGGGAAAAATATGTGTGTGTATATATATATATATATATATATATATATATATACACACACATTGTGTATATATATATATATATACACACATATATAAACATGTATATATACACACACACTGAATAATTCATATATATACATATATATGTGTGTGTATATATATATGTGTGTGTGTATGTGTGTGTGCATGTGTGTGTGTGTGTGTGTGTGTATATATATATATATATATATATATATATATATATATATATCAGTTAAGATGCACTAGGTTGCTGTTAAATAGAAATTCATATTTGTATTGGCTTAGTCATTAAATATAATGTACTGGCCTATAACTTACCACTAGAGCTATCATGAAACTTTACCAAAGATGATAAGCCGACCTCAGGGTACAACTTCCAAAACTTTTCCTACCAGTTTCCTTAATGCTGTGTCCTAAGTGAGTATACAGCATGTTTCTAGAGGGAATGTGTGGTTTCAGTTCACGCAGCAACTCAATAAATATCAAGGAAACACTAATACCCTTTGACTTTTTTTCAGGAGTAGGTAGAGTTTACAAAACTATGGCATATGTAGTATCTCAATGAGGTTACCAATAACACAGTTTTATTATGTTTACTGGTATGAACAATGCTAGCTTTAGTCTAAAATGAGTTTTCTGGGTAGAATAAGATGGCTTTCAGGGCGGTGAAGGCCAAATGCTCCTACAATTGCCATCTAGCTTGACAGAGAGCAGGGACAATCAGAGAAAGCTGTGACAAGCTTGACTCTCAGTGAACCAATAGAGTTAAATGTTTTGCAACTGCCTGGGAAAGGTCTGTGATTTCCCTGCTTTCCCTCTGCATCTTCATTGCAATACAGTCTGTTCCTTTCAACACCTCATTTCCTGTGACAAATTTCCAGTGCGATGCTTTCCATTTTCAATAGTACTTAATGAAGTCATACTTCACTTCTCATTTGACTGCTGACATTTGTGCCATATCTCCTCAAACCATAAGGGAGGAGGGGTGAATGGCACCCTAAATTCTTGGCACTAAGAGCTCACATGGGCTCCACTTATTTTAGTGAGCATGATAATACCAAAGGTGATCTGTTGCATCTGGAAATCTGTACTATGTCACACTGATAATCTGCAAAAGTTTGCTGGAAGTTTTGTGAAGATTAATTCGTAAAGCTAACATTATTTCACTCACTAATGGAGAAAACACTTTTTGAGTGTATATTTATTAAGGTATAGACAATTTTATTTTATAATTAATAACACGTGTTCCGCCCACAACTTTTTGTGCAAAAACATGTTTTACCTTTACATTTTAGCACCTTGAGTTTTGGTCCTGCACATTATCATCCCAAAATGGAGTTGCTGCAACGTGTGCATGTAAAACCACTGGGTGTATGGACACAATCAGGTGCTATTCAGAAGCTATTGAAATTCAAGACAAAATGCATAAGGTACTGGAAGGGAATCAGGTGAAGGACTTTTTGCTCATTCTGAAAATTCATACTTTTCCTCTGATAAATATAGATCACATATATTACTACAGCTTGCCCCAAAACTATTTCATTGCAAATATTTATGCAGTATTTTTTGGTTTGGTTAATGATGAATGTCTTGGAATGCTACCATTAACTGAACAAGCAGTATCATAACTCAACTACAGTAGACATATATAGCAAAAGTAGTTTTGATAAGTAAAATCATATAGTTTATAGAGTTGGAGAAAAATAAACTTTTAGTTCAGATAGATATAAATAAAGAACTATAAACTAGGATTTAAATCACCTAAAATGATGACTAATATAGTTTCCAAAAACAAAGGGAGGATTATAAGTACTTACACTCCAAGAACTTTTCTCATATACATTTTGCCTAATTCCACTGAGTAGGATCTCCTCATACGAGTCAATAACATTTCTTATTTCTTAAACTTAAGAATAACATCAATGGCAATAAAATTTTGCATTACATTATACTTTTAGAGAATTTTACATTTGATCTATATTCACCTGGTGTGGAATTACTACTTAGAGTTACCAAAATTCTCTTTAGAAGTGATATTTATTTTTCTAGCTCACAAAGTGCAATGATATATATATGCCTATATTTATTGCTTGATGAGTTACTTTAACTTGAAATACTTGTAAAACTAGTCTAATACAATAGAATGAATGCTGATTGCTTTTATCTTATAAATTCATCTATTATTTTATAGATTTCCCTGGTGTTTGGTATCATATTGAAACTAAAAAAAGAAAAAAAAAAGAAACACTTAGCATTTTAAAGTAAATGCCATAGACAGTCTGAGAAACACAGATAGTTGTCCAGAAGCTGGGAAAAGTAAGCCATGGAGGGTTATAGAATTGTAGTAAGAAACTCAGTGTGGTCCTAGGAAAGCATTAAAAAATATATATTTTGCTGCCTTTAAGAAAGAAACTGCCAAATTATGGCAAAATACAACTTTTAAAAAGAGATCACATTCTAAGATAAAGTGTTTTGGGGTAAAATTAATGTTCAGTGACTGTGTATTGGGAAAGGACGAGGGAGGAGAGATATGGTCAGTAGATATGAAACTAGCATACCAGCTACTTCTAGATAGTAAGACAAAGAATGTTTCCGAAATGTCCATATCTCAAGCATTCAAGTTACTCTGGATACCCACTGGGCGAGACACACACTGATCTACAGATGGTTGACATGATTAAATGACATGTTTGCCTGGGAAATAAAAATAGTGGCACCTGTGAAATAATGGAATTTTACTGAAATCAATGTGAACAGATCTGTGCTTGAAAGTATAAATCTTCCATTTATCTGCTGTGCAACTCTAAGTTTCTGGTCCTCATTTATTTCCTTAATAATGTATTGGGAATAATAATACACCTTTCTAGGGATGGTTGTGAGGCTCTGGTAGCAGAATGTGTTTGATACGTGTATTAAATTGTGAAGCGCCCCCCCCCCCAAACTTTAGAAATGTTAAAATTTTTAATACTAGTGCAATATTACACTGTATTGGAGATATAGAGCTGGACAAAGGGAAAGAAGAATAAACTCATAGAAAAGCTGAGGCATAAAGGAACTTTTGAGTCAACAGACTTAGAAGGTGGCTAAATCATTATTCTTTAAGCAGCATTAACATAAACTGATTAATCCCCACTGAGGATTTCTTAGCATATGCCATACTAATTATTTCTTCAGAAAGCCTTCACCTACCAAATTTATTTGTCCATTCTAAATTATTTATTCTCAAAGGCTCTTTTACTATATCTCTCTCTAGAAGAATAGAATCAACTCAAAATGCCGTTCCTGAAATAACGTATTTGTAATGTAAATGGTGTAATGTAATAAAATGTTTTCAACACTGACTTGTCACAGTATTCTGCACCTACTAAGTAATAATGTGACACAACACGCATAGAACAAAATTTAAAGTACTATATATTGCATAATATAATTATTTTCAGATAAGCATACCTATTAAGAACTACACACGTTCTTAAAGCTAACAGTTTATTACAATTTCTAAATCTAATATATCTTATTTTTATGATATATGAATAATGATGTAGTTGCATCTTGTTAAATTAAATTAGGCATCTCTTGCTGTTTTAGCAATTCATGTAATTGCCCCGTAATTTTGCAAATATGCATAATAAGAATGCACAAATGACATAAAGCTCATTTTTATGTAAACAGAGTAATTAATACAGAAATCTCAAATTCTCTTAACTGTCAGAACCAATATGCTTATAAGTTAGAAAGATCCTGGCTTACTGCCTTGAACAACTTAGACAACATTAGGTAATCGGCTCTCAGTACAATAAACATATTCATAAAAGATGTAAATGAGATTCAAAAAGGTATCATATAAGAGATGCTGGAGGATATGACACTGAGCTGCCCCCCTTTCTTCCTCCTCTATGATAATAAAGAAGACAAATTATGACAATGTTCATTTGAATTGAAAAAAAGAAGGTAATTGATTTTAGCATAAGAGAATAAAAATTGATGTAGTTGATCACAACTGCAATCTATTCTATCTTTCCCTTGGGGTAAAGTGCCATTCTTATATATGCTCATCAAAATTGAATTGAATAGAAATAAAAGTGTACTTATTGACACTCTTCCCTCAGAATATGTGAAACTATCATGCACACGTTCAAATACTCAAGCAGTAGTCAACTAAAAACCATGCCCTTGGTCCATAAACTTTTTTCCTTTCAATATCTCCAAAGCAATACAATTGCTATATTCAGAAGATCTTTTAGAAATATTTTGTAAACCGACATTGTTTGTTATTGAAAAGACTATTTTCGACCTTTGGATTGGCCATGCAGTGACCTCTTCCAATGTGAAAACTCACGTTCTTCCAGGTCATTCTATTTATTTCTCTTTCTTTGCAGTTTTATTCCCATACACTATCTCTAGTTTCCTTTATTAGATTTCTTATTCAGATGTTGGGTGTCCTGGTCAGTGGTCCTTTCTCCTCTTCCCTGGGTAAGAATTTGATTAAATCTCAGTAGAAAACTCTTCCTATGGAGATATTATACTCTGAATCATAGTTACCCATTTTGGATAGGTAATAGTTTTGGGACACTTAACTTTCAGTGTATACATTTTTAATTCATCCTGTTATTTTCACCTTGGACACCTATCCCTCAAATATATTTGGTTTTCTCTAAGTCACAGGCACTGAAGAAATTTCTCCAAAGAATTCTTCAGTCTTCTGCCCAGAGTAGGGAGAGCCTTTCATACGAAGTCAAGAAGAGAATCAAGGAATTTAATGGAGATTATATATATATGACTTTTCAACTAATCCTTGTAAGCCCCTGTCACTTCTCCAGAAGCATTCAATGACACCAATCACTGAGTGTTGCATTTTGAGGCTTCTTGTCTCTCTTCCTTTGCTGTTTCAAGATTTAAACTTCTCAGATCCTCTAGGGAAGTTTTACTTTGTACATCTGCACTGCATCTTCAGAAAAAAAATTTTTTTTTGATAAGATTTCCTCTCTAAATTCCTTGCTAGTTACTTCATAACACTAATAAAACATTGTAATGAGTGTCTTAGTAGAGAGTAAGGGCTAGTATGCCACTATACGAGCTTCCATCTTTAACCAAAAGCCTTCCTTTATCTTATAAATGTAGTAAAATCAGAATTCAGTCTTAATATATTAAAAATAGATACTACTTCGAAGAACTGAGACTGCAAATGTCTTGGGGTAAATTCGGTATTAATCATAATTGAACAAATAATTACCAAAAGTGTGTTGGCATTATGGAGGATATGAAATTGAATAAGAATGCCTGCTCTCAGGAGACTAGCACTATGACTGGGAAGATTTATTAACTACTACAAAGTGACTACGATGTTAGCAAGAGTGACGGAAATACCATTGCAAATGTGCCAATACCAATCCAATGAGTTACACAGATAGGATATAAACTTACAATCATCCAAAATGATTTAGGAAAACGTGTCAATCATAATGAATTTTGAGAATGTTAAGACAGCTATTGTATAGTAGAGATACAGAAGGTCATGCTTGGGGATGTCATTTTGAGAGAACATAAGCAAAGGTATGGCAAGAGAGCATCTATCTGTGTGTTTGACATCATTAAATTGTTTCCTTTGGTTAAAGTATAGGACACGTTTAGAGAGTAGGAAAAATATTGGTCATAAAATTTCAATTTATGAGGGCTCTTTTCTTACTGAGCATTGCAGTTCCTTCTCTTGGATTTTCTTTAATAACTACATATTCCAGGCCAAAAGCATTTCTTAATTCACGTGTATATTTCCCTAACTGGAAGAAGTTAACCAAAAAATGCAAAATGTCATTGATTATTTTGGGAAACGTTTCAAATTAAGAGGGGCACCTGGGTGGTTCAGTCGGTTAAGCATCGGACTTCAGCTCAGGTCATGATGTAACGGTTTGTGGGTTCGAGCCCTATGTTGGGCTCTGTGCTGACAGCTCAGAGCCTGGAGCCTGTTTGGGTTCTGTGTCTCCCTCTCTTTCTGCCCCTCCCTGGCTGGCACTCTATATCTCTCTGTCTCTCAAAAATAAATAAACGTTAAATTTTTTTTAATGGTTACAAGAGATTAAGTATAAGCAAAAAAAAAAACAAAACAAAACTTCTTATTTGAAGTACACACACTCACCCTCATGCCCTCTCATCTGAATGCTTTCTCCCAAACTTTAAGCATAGAGAAAATAAGATTTTTATTTCATACTAAATGTGTCTGAAGACAGCTCTCTCTAAATCCTTTCACTTTTTTTTCTCTTATCTTTGCTTTTAAATTTTTGTAATGTTTATTTATTTTGGGGAGGGAGAGAGAGAAAGCACAAGCTAGGGATGGGCAGAGAGGGAGAGGGAGACACAGAATGTGAAGCTGTCAAACTCATGAACCATGAGATCATGACCCGAGCCAAAATCAGACACTTTCAACCTACAGAACCAACCAGGCGTGTCTCTCTTGTCCTTTCTTTGGAAACTTTGTTTATTACTATATGCACACGGTAGGAATATGCAGCTTAGATAAATATTACAGTTTCCAAAGAAATTATCTTTGGTAGTTTTATCCATTACCAAAATCGTAGCTCAGAAGGAAGAATTTAACTGTGAGCTTGGTAATGCCTTGGTTCTTTATAGCTCTTAGCATGAATTCGTGTCTTCAAAAGTTTTGATGTATGAGTACAGAGGCTTATTTACATCAAAGATAGTTCATACAAAAACCCTGATTAATATACGACTTTTTGAGCAAATCAGAGTGACTGAATTTTAACTTAAAAACAACTCTATTTCTTTTGTATTATGGTAAAATCATGCTAAAATTATGTTAGTACAATATAATTAGGTAATAAGACTATGATTTTATTTTAAATGATTTTAATATTTAAAATTCTTTACATGAGTTTCATGGGTTCCATAGGCTATCATTGTTTCTACAAATTGGATAAATATAGCAATAAATAAAATTTGTTTCAAAAAAATGTTAAGCTAAATACAATTGTAATAATGTATGCCGTTTATTAAGCAATGTCTTTTTTAAGAGGGTGAATGAAATCTTATGAATTCTTATAATGTTACAAATGACAAAGACTTAATATGTTGGATTAAATTGTTATTTCAAGGGTCTTAAGTCAAATTTAAGAACTTAAACTAACATAAGATTATAATTCTTTGGATATCTAGATAATTTCCAAGTAAGATAAAAAATATATTAGCTACAGTATATAATTTTAAATTGCTCAACTTTCCTATTTTTTTAAATTTTTTAATGTTTATTTTTATCTTTGAGAGAGAGAGAGAGAGAGAGCAGGGGAGGGGCAGAGAGAGAGGGATACATAGAATCCAAAGCAGGCTCCAGGCTCTGAGCTGTCAGCACAGAGCCTGATGCATGGTTTGAACTCAATGAACCAGAGATCATGACCTGAGCTGAAGTGGGACACTTAAACAACTGAGCCACCCAGGCCCATCTTTCTTATTTGTATATACAGGTTAGCTAAAGATTAATAGACCATGAAGACACAGATATATTTAAATATAAATATTCACATATATACAAAAATATATAGTGTATAACTATATAATATATAGTATATAGTATATAAATATTATATATATTTATATAAATCTGTTATAGTTATATATTACCATGTAACATATATCACATATTATATACACACATACACAAACACATATTACATCATTTTCTTTATTTTGCAACATAGCTTTAATGTTCCCCTTAGGTTGACTACATTTGAGATGGGTTTATTGATGATTCTGGTTCTCTGACCTCCCTTCTCTACTTCAGAGAACTTTCAGTTGAATATTATTTCTCTTCCTCCTAGTGGGGTAAATCTTTTCCTAGCCTCCTGCAGATTTAACAACCAGGAATGTCTCCTTTAAGGGCCTGGGAATTACCCCTTTGAAATGTAATCAAGGGAGACAGAGCCCCTATCTGCCAATTTCTGTGAGAGGAAAAGAGGCTAAGATCCATAAGCAACAATCAGTAAACAGATGACCTAACCACACTGATCAACCTCTAAACTAACTTCTTCTATTACTTTACCAACTCATCCCAGTTCTTAAAAACTCTCCTGCCTTATTTCAGCAAGATGAGTGCAATCTTTCTCTATTGCAATAGTCTGGACCTCTATTGCCAGTTTTAAATACAGCCTTCCTTGCCTGTTTAATTCTGTCTAGTGTAATTTTTTTTATATACCTTGAAAAAATACAGTGATATGAAATGTGTTCATTTGAAAGAGTTATTTCAACAATTCTTGCTTTCCTGCTTTCTGGGTTTCTTTTGTATCCAGGAAAAAAGTTCATTACTATGTTTAAAAATGATAATATGTATATTTTCACAGAGAAATTGTAATATGTATATAAAATATTTTGTCTCTTATTATTCATTAAGATGAAAAGTCATCAATATAGTACACACATTGTATTGTTCAGTATTGTGAGGGAATTGGATATATTTTAAGTATAAAATTAAAAGTTTTAATTACACCACCTATTTGCATACCTATATATTTTTGTATGTTTAAATACATAGGCATATTTGAATTTTGAGGTTCATTAAAAATATTAACAGCCAAAAATATCATAAAAGACAAAATTGAGGGCAAGTGGTAATTGTAAAATATTTGGAAATGTGACTTCTATTGGCTTAAGTTTATAATATACACAATTATTAATTTAAGAGAGACAATGAATTATATTGTGTTGACAAAGTTGACTCAATATGAAAAGAATCATTCATAATTTAATGTCATCATTAAGGCTTGAGTACAAATTATGAGTGGATCTTTTATGGAAATTAAAATTAGAACTTGGGCTTCCTTTCTGTAAACTGGCCAAATTTTCCTGTGCCTAGCTAATAGTTCCCTTTAACACAAAAAATATTCATTAACTCCTTGAGCTTTAACATACTCCTAAGTTATTTAAATAAAAAGTGCTTTAAAAAAGTTGCATTCCTAAAAATTATTGTGTTTTAAATGTATTCTCAGTATGGGCACCTGAGTGGCACAGTCAGTTAAGCATCTGACTCCTGATTTTTGCTCAAGTGATGATTTCAGTTTCCTGAGATGGAGCCCCACTTTGGGCTCTGTGCTGTCAGCAGGGAGCTTCTTGGGATTCTCTCTCTCCTCTCTCTCTTCTCTTTCCCTGCTAGTACTCTCTCTCAAAATAAACAAATAAATAAATAATAAATAAAATGTATTGTCTATAAAAGAATGTGTTCTCTTATGCTGCGAGAGAGAGAGAGAGAGAAAGAGAGAGAGAGAGAGAGAGAGAGCAGCACAAGCAGGGGACAGGGGCAGAGGGAGAATCTTGAGCAGGCTCCATGATCAACAAAGAGCCTGACATGGGGCTTGATCCCGATCTCATGACCCTGGGATCATGACCTGAGCCAAAATCAAGAATGGGATGTTCAACCATCTCGGCCACCCAGGCGCCCCACCAGTTGTCTTGCAATCCTAAACTATCTTTGGTTTTGCTGGAGTGGCTTTGACTGTAAACAGATCACTGATGGCTCTAAGGACCCTCACTGGGTTTGTGTCAGGGGAGTATATAAGCTGCAGCTACATATTGGACAGGGGTGTGTTATCTCCGTAGAGTGATGCCTATCTCAGGACATAACTTGCAATTTATTTTGGGACCTCCTTCTCATAATTGAAAATGAGAGAGTGGGGAGAAGGAGGAAGGGTGTTCTTTAGGTAATCTAACTTAAAAAGAGAAAAATAGGGGAGCCTGGGTGGCTCAGTTGGTTAAGCGTCTGACTTTGGCTCAGGTCATGATCTCACGATTGGTGAGTTTGAGTCCCAATTCGGGATGTGTGCTGACAGCTCAGAGCCTGGAGCCTGCTTTGGATTCTGTGTCTCCCTCTCTGCACCTCCCCTGCTCACACTGTCTCTCTCTCTCTCCAAAATAAACATTTTTTTTTTTACAGAGCAAAATAACTCCATTTGAGTTCACAAACTTGAACCATAAGGGAAATTTTGCAATGTCAATTTCTATCCCCAAAGCTCTTTTTTCATGTTTTATGAGTCATGGAAGTAAGCAGAGTACTTCATGCTATAGTTCTGAGAATAGCGGAACTAGATCTTTTCACTAAGACCTTAATATCAAAGACATTCATGAAGTTAGATAGGCAGTGTTTCAATAGGGCAATTACAGAACTACTAGTGCCTATCTGAGGTAAAGTTTATGCTACCTCAGACTAATATAATTGTATTTACATTCATACAGAGTCATCTGTTACTCTCAATGTTGCTAAACAATTACAAAAGAAAAAAAAATCATGAAACTATGTAATTTGGCTGATATTCCCAAATGGACTTTTATGTGTTCTTTGGACTGGTGGAAAGGATATGTACTTGTACTTTAAACTGAGCTCTCGTGGCTTCTTCCTTAGAAGTGAACTACAACTTCTGATTATAATCCTTCTCTTGGTATGTGCAACATTGTAATGCTCAAATGAGAGACTGAAAGAGAAGTCAATGTGTCTGTGCAACTGCTAGCTAATTAAGTGATCCAAAAAAATGATCTTCCAACAAAGAGAACAGAAAACCCTGACACAGATAGTGGAGCAATTACCTTCAAAAACTTACCACATGACCACTCTAGACATTACACATACATTATACAGTGGTAGAGATCTAAACTGATTGTTTCATCACGGTGTCATACTTTAAGCTTAGGTTAAAAAATGCTACAAGTTGGGGAGAGGGGCTGCTGAGTGACAAAAGCAGAATTTTTTTTTGTCCTTGTGTTAAATAATCCCAAGACCAAAACAAAACAAAAACCTTAACTGCTCTGGTCCAAGAACCACCAGCTTCTCGAGTATAAAACATGAACCAATTAAACAGCTTATGAGACTAAAAACTTGTTTCAAAACATTCAGTTCAAAAACCTAACCTCATCCACATCCAAATGCAAAGCCATTGTGTGATAACCTCCGTTTAATGCAGCAAATGATCAGTGTTGCATAATCAGTATTAAAATCCCCCAGTCCAGGCTCTAAAACCAATCCCATAAATATTCTACCTAATTCCTCCATTTGAAGAAACAGGCTGTTCAGGATGACATTCTTCTTTATGGCAGTAATTCTAGTAAATTTAACTTTGATTAACAACAGTTGGAATCTACGAAGAGCTACATGTATCTATAAAGAGTCACTTCTACAGGGATTTAGGAAGTTGACATCACTGTGAGATCAGATTTCCAGAACACGCAGGAGGTTTGAATTTGACTTCAAATATAAGTATTTCCATCCATGTAAGTTTTACTTTATACCCTCTAGTATCAAAATATATATAATGGGAAAGTATATTTTCATGTGTAAAACAAATATAGGTAAAGAGATCAGAAAACTCATTTCTATTAATTTATAATAATTTATAATTTTAACAAAAAAATAAAATCATGTTATTTTAAGATGTGTTTAAACATTTAGAAATAATATGACAATTCATTTGAGAATAAAAAAATACTTAGTGTCTAACATATAATCATAATTTCCTGAGATTATAGGGATTAAAAAATATTTCATGTTAAGATCTGATAAGTACATTAATGAAGATTACAAATTCCAAGACAAGGAAAAAAGGGTATTTTAATGTTTGCATTCATTATTTTTTGATATCAGGTCTTTTTAAATATATCTCCATTTGAAGCATGTCAATAACAACACAAAAATTATAACATATTATCTACAGTAGTCATGTTACATAAAAATAGAGTTAATTTTTAATTATCTTAAAATTACAGTAGCTTTAATTCTACATAGAATATAACCACCTAAATACAAAATGCTTTTGGGAAAGGATCTAAATGTTAACTTAAATATAACTCTTCTGATAACTCTTAAATGCAATTTGATCAATATTTGGGATTACAGAAGCACTGAGCAGCTATGAAAATCTATAGCTGGAGGGCTTATATTTATTATTTGTAATGCTTCCAAGAAAAGGAAAGAATGCAAGCAAAGTACCACAGCTGGAGTTTAAACAAATGGCCATCCATTAAAGTTTTTCAAGGCATTTTAAACATCTTTTCTTATGATTCTTGACAGCGGAGGGCAAACAAGGTTCTTTGTCAATTTATGACTTAGCTGATACCTATAAAGATCCTCTGAGATTACTGTAAGCTCCAGCTAATGTCCATTTCCTTTATGCTACATTTGGGCTTTCAAGAGTGATGTCCTCCTAGGTGGCTATCTGTCTCCCAGACTCATTTACCTGAATACATAAAATGAAAAGTGATGAGCTTTTGGGGTGGACTTACTATTTGGCACATTAAAGCTAATTTATTATAGATTAATATGACCTTAGCAATGCCACTTTTTTCCTACTTCGTTTTCCTTTTTGTGTAAGGAAAAAACCTCATAGATAAGAACAGCCTGAAATAGATTATATATTACAAAATGTGTTATGTATTGTCAAGTTTCATATATGTGTACATTACATACACACAGAGAATCCTTAGAAATTTGAAATTCATGTATGGTCATACTGAGGTTCTAATTTCCATTTGACGAATAAGTAGTCTTCATAATTCATCTTAAGTAAAAGGACAAATAACATTCTTATTCAAGGAAAAGTGAGTTTTGCTTGAAATATCAGTACAGACAAGAATAGGAATGCACTCTTTGGCATGCAAATGAAATGTAGGTAAGAACATCAATTTAAATTCTATTCCTTTTCCTAAAAAAATGCTTATTTTTTTAAAAAAAACCTACATAATAACATGACAAATAATGTTGTAAAATTGGTTTTGAGATAAAAAATAAATATTAAAGACCATATATAAAAACACAGATATAGGTGTTGCTACAGATTCATAAATATTCCAGCATCCTTGGAGATAACACATCATTTGGCCTTTTTCTGCATATAACTGTAAACATGTTTTCCCAAAATCCACTTATTAAAGTGGATTATTAAAGTTTGAAAAATAATATCTTTTTGGTCGAGGACAGCAGCTAGTTTGACAGTTGCAATATTAACAGTGGGAAAGACAGAATCATGGCCAAGAACACAAGGGCAAACCTTACTTGCATGAAAAGCATCACATGAGGCTATATATAAATCATTGCAGCATAGTACTTTTTAATCTACAATCTTAAATATACATTATGCTCCCCAAACTGTGGGTACTTAAAAAACAGCAACCTTAATATCTTAACCTTAAAAACATGATTCAAATGTTAGTGTGGAAAATTGTTTAGTCACTAAAGAGGCAGAGTTGGATCAGATTTTGTTTGGCCGGGATGATGCTAAACTCTATGCTAGAGTTAATTATAGACAATCACAACTCCATTAACAGAGTGATCTCAGTCTATGGTAGTGCTAGGACCAGAGTATTGTGCCTTTCTCTACCATCAAGTGATGTGTGGTGTTGTGAAAGAGGGCCTGGTATTGTGAAGGATGTTTTCATATAATGTGGCATTCAAAATGAACCCTGAAGGATAAATAGGGAGAATCTAGGAAAGTCATTCCAAATAGTAGGAACTGATTTCTCAAAACCCAAAGGCAAATTGAAATAGAAACACTTGAATCAACTCCAAGTAATTTATTAACATTCATTAAGTATTCAGCTTAACAAATATATATTGAATACCAGCCATTTGAGTGTACATATAGCTCTGAAAACTCATTGAAATTTGAGCTCCCCTGTTTTATTTAAATTATGTTGAGCCTTATGGGCAAGAAACTTCCCTGAATTTACACCTCTTACCCTACACCTAAATAGGAGAGCTCTTCTTTTGTATTGATTCATTATTATGCCCATGGATTGAATATTTTATAACTACATGCATAAGTAGTAAATATATAACATAAAATACACTATAAATGGCATCAATATCCCTCCTACATAACCAATAAAAATGTTTATTACTGGTCAAATATTTTAAAAAAAGAAAAAAAAGAATATTTCTGAGGTTTTCTTGTGCAGTTCAGAGCTAAAAATAAGAAATCATATAAAAATTCAAATAGTCACTCCATAAATATCATGGCCAATATAATCCAATCAAGTAAAACTAACAATAGCAGGAAAATTAAGAAAGTAGGTATGTCCATATTACACATATCGTTTTAAATTTAAAAACAGAACCACTTTTTATAAACCAGCAAGTGTGCTTGCTCTTTCTCTCTCTCTTTCTCTCTCTCTCTCTCTCTTTTTCTCTCTCTTTAATAAAAATAATACTATGGACCAAAACTTAAGGGAATTTAATTGTAGAACTTGAGAATTCAGCAAGAGGCAACAATTAAAGGCACAAAGAGGTACTGAACAAGTTGGGGGATTGTTGGGTGATAAAATGAGTTCTTCATTCCTCATGTTTCCATGTGAAGGAACATTTATTTGGATACCACTCTAGGTCTCTTGTCCTACCTTTTAATTTAGTCTGGTCCAGAAAAGTAAGGTAGACACTGAATAGGGCTTGGGGGGAGGAACGTGGACAGCCTGTCTGAACAGAGGGTGCCTTCCGGTCAGCTGAGAAGCCTGAGGTTGTGTAGATTAATTTTACTCTAAGATGAATATTAGGAAACCGCATATCACACTTAACACTCCATTCTCTAATCTTTTTCAGTAATGATAAAGCTGGCAGTTGATCTCCATCCATTCGATCCCTGAATCTATCTTTCAACAGCTTTTGCACCATTACTGGCTTTGTAACAGACAAGAAAATAAAACTCACTGTGTCTCAATTTATTCATCCATAAAATGAAGCTAATTTTTAAAGATGAAATTAGTATTACTAATATTTTCAAAGCGATTGGCCATATTTGGTACATGATGAACACTATTTAAGTATTGTTAAATAAAGAAACATTACTTATTCATCACTTTACAGCTTCAGTTGTGAGATCAGAGAGGTATCTAAGGCTTCATCTCAGTCAGGTCTTTGTGGAACAATGAAAGGAATTAGAATTCATTAAAAACCACCATAGAAAGTGCACTTCAAGGGCACCTGGTTAGCTCAGCCGGTTAAGGTTCCAACTTTGACTCAGGTCATGGTCTCACAGGTTATGGGTTCAAGCCCCACATCAGGCTCTGTGCTGATGGCTCAGAGCCTGGAACCTGCTTCAAATTCTGTGTCTCCCTCTCTCTGTGCCCCTCCCCTGCTCACACTCTGTCTCATTGTCTCAAAAAATAAATAAACATTAAAAATGCACCACATAATTTAGATTATAGGGGAGTTGGAAGAAGAGTGATATGCAGTTATCTAGATGGGAGGTGATGCTGGTATGAGCCTGGACATCAGTAGATCGCATGTGGCTGAGAGACAGGTTTGGAAAATCTTCCTTACATTGTTCACAAACTTCTCAACCACCCTCCACCATTAGAGAGAGATTTTGCCTGTGGTTAAATTACTTTTGCAACTACCTGCAGGTAGGCTATTTTCTCTTGCACAGGCAAAAGGGGTATTAAATGATGGCTATCAACATGATATCTGTATGTCCTACTCCCTGGAACCTGTGAATATTACTTTTTGAGGAATAAAAGGTTCTTGCAGATTTTTAAAAGTTAAGAATCTTGAAATACGGAGATTATCCTCGATTACCTGAGTCCTAAATCCAATGACAGGTGCCCTTGTCACAGAAAAGTAGAGACAGTATGAGTTAGAAGAGTAGAAGACATAGAAAAGAGGAAAAAGTGATGTTACTAAAAAGTCAGAGATTGGAGTGATGTGGCTATAAGTCAAAGAAACCAGAAATTCTGGTGGCCAACAGAAACTGGAATTTTCTACTGTTAGGTATCTACTTTTAGGTAGAAGCTAGACAGGAGCAGTGGAAGGAAGATCCAGAGACAGAGTCCCAAGTTCTTGAAGAGGAATGAGAAGAGACATGGGTTGGAGGAAAGGATGGTGATAAAGAAGTTACACATTGGAAGCCTGGTGGCACAACATCCCTACCTTGTTGTCTCCAAGACCTTGGGCCTGACAGTTCAAGGGCCAAAGGTGCAGAGCACGTACTCTTGTCTTCGACCTCTGCCCCAGGGTGACCCCTAGAGTCATTATAGTGCATTTGCATGGAGAAAGGCTGTCATGATGGTTCCAGTACTAATCTAGTAGAGTCAAAATGCCCCCTTCCCACTTGGGGGAGGAGTCCTCCAAATGACTGGAAGCAATCTCTCCCACTGGTAACACTACTAGGCTTCTAGAGAGAATGAGGCCCTGATGACACATTATTTTTAAACTTTTGGCCTCCAAAACTGTGATGTGAGCAAGTTGATTTCTCTTGTTTTCAGCCGCCAATTTGTTATGGTAGCTTGTTACAGCAGCCACAGGAAACTAATGCCAATTTTAGTACTAGCAAGCGGAATACTCCTGTAACAAATATATAAAAATATGGATGTGGTTTTGGACTTGGATTCTGAGTAAAGGTTGGAAAATTTTGGAGAAGCATGATAGGAAATGCCTGGATTGCTTTTGAAAGATAGTTGGTAGATCTATGGATGCTAAAGTCAGTTCTGCTGAAGGTTTAGATAGAATTACAGAGCAAAGCAGAGAAAGTGTGTAATGCTTTAGAGAACAAATATATTTTCATAAATAGAATATTGGTGGACATCAAATGTTAAATGCACTGCAGGAAGGCGCTCAGGAGGAAATGAGAAACACGTAATTGGAAACTAGAGGAAAGACAAGCCTTGTTATATATAGTGTGTAGAAACTTGACTGGATTATGTTCTCCTATCGGATGGAAAGAATAACTTTTAAGTGATAAACTTGAATATTTAGTTGGGGAGATTTCCAGATTGTTGAAGATGCATCCTGGTTTACTTACTTATTTTGCTACTCACAATAAAATGTGAGAGAAAAAGAGAAATTGAGGAAGGAACTGTTCAAAAATTAACCAGCCATTTTTAGACTTTAGAAGTTTTCGGCCTGTCCAGTTTGCAAAGAATGTTAAAATGAGAAAATTCACTCTCAGGAAAGTGGACTTCTGGAGAGAGATCCAAGATTGTGGCTGGACAGCCTTATGCTGAAAGTTTATAAATGATGGATCATTTCAAAGACTTTAGCAAAAGCCAGGAATAGAGATGAGATTATCCAGGAATAATCTGAGGAGGACCCTCTTGTCCACTGGTCTGGATTATTGTGACATACACAAATTTGTTGAGAAAGAATACTGCCAGTGTGAACCGGAAGGAACAAGAGAGGGGGATATGATAGAAAGCTGCTGGGCTTCCAAAATTCTACACGCAAGCAACAAGAATATAGAGCTACTCAGCTGCAAACGTGTGTCATCCCATGAGGAAACGGAAGATCAACTTTGCGGCAGAAACAGATGGAGCATCAGCCCTAAAAGGTGGAGACACATGTCCAGAGAGTGGAGCTACAAGTCACAAATGATTATGCTCAGACCTTGAAACCTAATAGAACTTGTCTTGCTAGATTTAAAAATTGCTTGGGACTGGTGACCTTTTTATTACTTAGAATTTCTACCCTTTGGAATGGGAATGTCTATCCTATGCTAGTCCAACAACTGTATTTTGGAAGCAGATCATTTGTTTTCTAGTTTGACAGGTCTACAAATGGAGAACAGTTTCTGCCTCTGGATGTCCCATACCCAATCAGAGTCTTATTCATATCTGATTTAGGAGTTAAATGATATATATATTCTTATTTTTAAGCTCACGATATGTACATGATATTATGAATTTAGGGTTTATGTTACAGTGGGTTGAGACTTCTGGGAATTTGAGGGATGTGTTGGATGTTAGGTATTGGATGGACATGAATTTTGAGGGGCCAGAGGGTAGACTGTAATGGGTAATAGAGTGGCTCCCATCTCCACATGTTAACCATTGGAAATTGTAAATGTTAACTTATTTTTGAAAAAAAGCCTTTGTCGATGTAATTACAATAAGGATTTTGCAATAAAGATACAATCCTGGACTATCTGGATAGGGCCTAATTCCAAAAGCACAAGTGTCATTACAAGGGAAAGGCAGAGGAATCTGAGCCAGATAGAAGAGAAAAAGAAGAGGAGAAGGCAATGTGGCCACTGAGACAGAGACTGGTGTGATGTGGCCATATTCTAAGGAAGCCAAGGAAGTAAGTGGCAATTAGAACCTGGAGGAGAAAATGAATGGATTTGTTCACAGTGTCTGCAGGTAGTGAGACCCTGTGAACACACTGATTTTGGACTTAATGTCCTCCAAAATGTTTAGAGAATAAATTCATTTTGCTTTAAGCTACCAAGTTTGTGATCATTTATTATGGCAGCAACAAGAAACTAATCCTCTCTAATGAAATCTTTGCATATTTATTCTCTTATTGGGTTCTATTTCTCTGAGAGCCTGAACTAACACGACAGAGATGGGATATTTTTGTTATCTGGAGCTCAGAATCAATCATTTATGTCGGAAATATTAAATATAAGAGTCTCTAATATATTAGAGTGAGAATGGCAGGTAAGCAGTTTGTTACATGGGTGTAAAAGATCAGTGGAAATGCCAATCCTGGAAAAATAAATGTAGGGGACAGTGAGACAAAGATGATCTTTACAGATACAGACTATTTGAGGTATCATATTTCAAATGGTGTTAATAAGTGAGAAGAGAGTCTTCCCTGAAGTACCTCTGCATTTCACATACTGTCAGAGGAGAATGAGTTAGGGAAGGAGACTAAGAAGGAAGAGATAGTGAGGTTATGTGGTTTGTGCCCAGAGAGGCCTAACTCATTTCCTGTTTTTAATCTCAACCCTTATCTTCTAAATTAATCTTACTTCATTTCTATCTTCCACTTTCTACTGGATTCATCTTCATGAGAGTTAGATTGGTTTGTATTGATGGTGGTGAATTCCCACCTTTTGTAGAGTTTCTTTGTTTTGTTTTGTTTTGTTTTGTTTTTAAGGTTATTTATTTTGAGAGAGAGAAAGCCTGAGCAGTGGTGGGGCGGGGGGGGGGGGGGGGGGCGGAGAGAGAGAGAGAGAGAGAGAGAGAGAGAGAGAGAGAGAGAGAGAGAGAAGCCTAAGTAGGTTCCACGCTGTCAGCACAGATCCCACCATGGGGTTCAATCTCACTAACCGTGAGATCATGACCTGAGCCAAAATCAAAAGAGTCATTTGCTTAACTGACTGAGCCACTCTGGTGCCCCTGTAGAGTTTCTTTACACTGAATTTTTTTCTGCTATCTTTCTTTATAAAAACAAACAAACAAAAAATAGTATTTAAAATATTCCACCAAGGATCTCTGTCAACATATCATTGGAACAAAGAACCATATCAATATTATTGGGTGGGGGGGAAGGTTATTTTCTTGTTCGGTGTTTTTGGTGTACAAAGGAACAATAAAGGTACGGGGATGAGCTGAAGAGATCAGCATCAGAAGGCAACGAGGACTAAGGCAATCTGGTTGAAATAAACGTTCTTCTAGTCACTCTCGCTATCTACACACAACCTGAAATAATTTTATTATTTTAGCTTTTGTCATCTCAAATAACCTTATATTCTCTTTTAATTTCCTTGAATTCTCTGAGTCAACATGACATTAAAATGAATAATCATTGGTAATCTCTCTTCTCCAACATGCATATAAATTTCAGTATGTGAGAGTCTGCTGATTGCTTCCCAACACACGGTATTCATCCTCCTCTTCTTCAGTTGGGCATTTGGTCACCCAGAAGAAAAGCAACACTCTCTTGCCTCCTTGTAGCTAGGTGTGGCTCTGTTATGGCGATATAGCCAATAAAATACAAGTAGCAGGATCATGTAGGAGGTTCTACAGATAGTCTCTGAAAGGAATAGGAAAGTCCCTTTTACCCTTTATTCTTTCCCAATGGTTGGAATGCAGACATAATGTCAAACTCAGAAATGGAGCCACTAGCAGAGAAGCAACAAAATTAAAAAGGACCTGTGTCCCTTGGAACACACGGAGCTGAGCCATTCTGTGCTCCCTATTTCAGAAACTTTAAGTGAGAAATGCGTATCTTATTTATACCACATTTCACTGGGAGTCGCTGCCATTCACATATGAAACTAATCTTGAGTAATAACGATTTTTTAATAATTTTGAACTGGGTTGGTAACAGAACATGTGTCATTGGTTTAATGGAAGTTATCCAGCAGAAGAAGGCAAGGACTCACATTATGGACTTACAATGCAGTAGCAAAATATGGTTAAAAGTCCCTGTTTTACCTCATAAGAGAGATCAGGTGAAGTTGGATAACAAGAAGAAATTATCAGAAATTGCTATGAGCTGAAATGTATCTCTCCAACCTTCTTATGATAAAGTACTGGAGACTACTCCAGTACCTGAGAAGGTGACTGCATTTGGAGATAAAGTCTTTAAAGAGGTAATTAACTTAAAATGAGGTCATTAGTATAGTCCTTAATCCAAGATGGTTGGTGTCCTTATAAAAGGAAACTAAGAACAGAAAGATGACCAAGTGAAGACACAGAAGAAACAAACTAACAAAACAACAACAACAAAAAAAACCCAGTCATCTACAAGCCAAGGAGAGAGGCCTCAGGAGAAACCATCTTGGCTTTGGACTTCCAGCATCTAGAATAGTGAGAAAATAAATTTTGGTTGTTTAAGACAGGCAGGCTGTGGTACCATTACAGAGATCATCAAATTTATATTGTGTATTAACTCCTATTGCCACTATTAGGAACTTCCCATAAGAAAGAGGAAAATTTAGCATATAGATAACCAGTTCTGGAGAGAGATGCAGAGGAATACAGTCATGCTAAAGAAGGCTTTCTCTGAAGGTAGCATATACCTATTAACAGCAGTTCAGTGATATGGCGTATTGCTGGGTGGGGAAGTCGACAGCTGCTGCAGGAAGCAGTGAAACTGCCCTAAGCACTGGCTCTTAAGGTGGAGTCTTAGCAGGAGATAAGGCTGTGCCTCAGGGCTTTTTCCAGCACCTGGTGTTAGGAGTTCTCAGCCAAACAGTAAAAATCAGCCTGGATAAAACATCTTATTCGGATTGCTGCTTCACACCAAGCTCCCATCCCTCCTCTCTCTTTAATATTATTTCCAGTTATCAGTCACAAAATTAGAAATAATAGCACTGTGAGTATGACTCACACTATCTACATCCTCAGACAAAAATTTCATCTAATAAGATGTATTGTAAGACAGTCCTCTCTGGATTGGCTGGTGTTTCTGCTTGGTCTAGACCTCCTAAGCAACAGAAATTTACATACCGTAATGATAGAAAATGTCTCCTTTTCTTTTCCCTCAGTACCATCTGCTCTTTGTATTTTAAAGGTGGTAGATATATGGAATCTGTTTTCTCCTTTCACCAAAGACATCTGTTCCTGTTCAAAGTATAATAAAGCCTTTCTTATTTCTCGAGAGCCAAGGTTTACATTCTTGGTTATAAAATTTCTCCTCCATCCCTAAAAGAAGGTCTGTTTACATTTCAGAATAAAAGATAAGCTCCTTCTCTTAACTCCAGAAGGGTTGAGGATTGTGTCAGCACCTATATAAGCTTCAAGATGCACAATTTTGGAGTGTCTACCCTGTGGTATAGACCACTCTGTATACTCATGGTACATTTGGCTTTTATTCCATAGCCCCACAGAGGACTGGGGTATGGGGAAACAGCAAGAGACCTAGGATTTCTGGAAATAAATAAAAAGTTTTTTTTTCTTTTGTCTTGGATTAGTATATGGTGTTTCTGCTAGTGTATTTGTGTGTATGTGTACCTATCTATCTATCTATCGTCTATCTCTACATGTAGGGTAACATCTTAAACTCTTCAGTTTCGGACTTAATAGGTATATAAAAATGGGCAAATGGATGTGACAAAGAGCAGAAGTGTATGAAGTGTTCTAAGGTTTTTTTGAGAAATGTACTGCAAAAAACAAAAAATAAAGAATAAACATAAAAATATTAACAAGCGTAGCTTGCAACCCTTCAAAACAATCCCTAGGCCAACAAACCCATATCAATATAATTGTCATTTTAAAGTCACTAGCCTCTAAAAAGGACATCTGTTTCATTGCCAACTTCACATGTGGACAGAGAGTATAATGGATAAAAATAAACCTTGCAGAAAGAGAGATCCAGAGGCCATAGAGGACAATGAAAAAGGTAACTCCTGCCAGAAAGCAAATCCAGCCATTAACAGATGGTCTAACAGGAATTAACCACCCTGCCCGTGCAAGGAGGCTTCAATTCCTTCCCAGAGTAATGACTGCCTTGTGTTTCCCATTCTTCCTCTTCCTGAAAGCCAGTTTTGAAATGGGTTACTTACTATCTCAATACAATTGTATACTGAAGGTGTTAGGGACATATAACTTGAATTCTAATTTACATGTATAAAGTAAATGTGTCTACCTAGAGCAGTACATGAATACGAAATGTTATAAGGGACTGCTGTGTTTTATCACCACCATTAGAATCAAGAAAAGCTATTAAAAATACAATGATCTTTAATTGACCCCACAATGCCAGAACCTCACTGGCCAGACCAAAGAACAATGGCTCTTGTTTTAAGCATTTGTATGCAGACTCCTAAACTTATTTTTTCCTAACCAGACAACACCTTTTCAATCTCATCAGCATAACTTAGAAGAAATAACCTAACACACTTTCCATCCTTTCCAGCAGTTAGATACTTCTAATCTGCCCCCTTCATTAAGTACTCTTAATTTCTTATACTCGCATATCTCCTTGCCTAGTGAGTTAAATTCAGTTTGGTTCTAGTTTTTTAATAAATAGATTTAAGAACTAGATTAATTTTAATCTAGTTCTTAAAAATTACTGGTGGTCATTATTTACAGATGTCACAGCACACTCAAAAGTTATGTATCTGATAGAGGGGCCATATGTCACATAGAGATATTGGAGACT
The DNA here is from genome assembly GCF_022837055.1 of Prionailurus viverrinus. Taxonomy (NCBI): domain Eukaryota; kingdom Metazoa; phylum Chordata; class Mammalia; order Carnivora; family Felidae; genus Prionailurus; species Prionailurus viverrinus. The sequence continues at coordinate 222,850,070 of NC_062561.1, read as the reverse complement.
GCATTGAATGCAGTAACCAGTTGAGACTTTAGGATTTTTTCCCCTTAAAAGAGAAGTTGAATGCATGAAACACACACACACACACACACACACACACACACACACACACACACAAATTTGTGTTCAGGTTTCTGAACAGCTATTGTCACAGACTTCTTATATTTTCTTCACTTCTTTGATGCCATTAGACTGTCAGGTATTTTGCTGTCCAGGTAGTCCATTTTTGTTTGTTTGTTTAGCTCCATTGCGGGTGTAGTTACACAAAAAATCTCCGCCCCCCAGGAAGTAAGTGGAGGTAATGTGCAGCTTCCAGTAACAATTTTTAAATGATAGTTAGCCTACCATTTTGTCCTTTCTTCTTTGACCTAATCCTTCCCAATGACTGGAATGCAAATGAGACGGCTATGGTGGATAGCCAACTTGGAAGTGAGTTCACCTTGGGAATGGAAGCTATATAAGGTGGAACGAGATAAAAGTAATGAATTTTGTGCTTTGTGGACCAGAGCACCACACACTGCACTCAATTTTTATACATCTGAATTCCTCCACGAAAGAAATAAAGTTCTATTTCATAAAACTATTGTTATATGTGATCTTTGTTATTTCTAGTCAATCATAACTAAGAGATTTGGCAAACTAAATTATTAAGTAGACAAACCGTCAGACAAATGTTTGAACCTTTTCTCAGTTTTTGGACACCACTGGAAATTTTCTTCTGTGCATGAAATCCCTTCCACAGCACAGCCAAAATTCGAAACTTTTAATTACATCAATCACTGTCACTTAAGATCTAAGACTTAGAGCTTCCTCATCTCAATCACAACATTTTTCCCCTTCAGAAAAACCCACAGAACCTACTCTTTATTTCTAAAAGAATATTCACTCACCAAAAAGTCATCTATCACTGATGTCCTCCTTCCTTAAGTTCAGCATTTATGTTTAAAAGTATGATTTAGTTACTTCATAACACAGGTGAATTATATTTTATAGTAGTTTCATGATATTACTATTATATTCTTTTGACAGCTGTGGTAGGAATATGATGGCACTAAACTGGTGGTAAACATTAATTATAGATATAATTTATTGAGGTATATTGTATACCAAATGCTATACTATGTCATTCAACTCTCAAACTATTATACAACCAATTAATAATAATAGTGTCTAGTGGGTTGGACCCCTGAAAGACATGTCCAAGTTTATCCCTCAGAAAACATGACAGTTATATTATTTGGAAAGAGTCTTTAAAGATCTAATCAAAGTCAGGACCTCAAGGTGAGATCATCCTGAATTAGGTAAACTCTAAGTCCAATGAAAGTGTCCTTATAAGAGGGGCACCTAGGTAACTGAGTTGGTTGGTATCTGACTCTTGATTTTGGCTCAGATCATGATCCATGGCTCATGAGATTGAGCCCTGCACCAGGCTCTGTGCTGACAGCATGGAGCCTTCTTGGGATTCTCTTTCTCCCTCTCTCTCTCTGCCCCTCCCCAACTTATGTGCAAAAAAGTGCTTTGTCTCCTTCTTTATCTCTCAAAATAAACAAATAAACTTAAAAAAAAAAAAAACAGTGTCCTTATAAGAGAGAGACAATTAGAAGACACACACAGACACATAGAAGGGAAGGCCATGTGGAGACACAGACACAGAAAAGGACATGTAAAGATGATGGCTGAGATTAGATCAATGGGTCTAGGATCTATAAGCCAAGGAATGTCAGCATTGACTTTGCTACCAGAAGATAGGAAGAAACATGGAACAGATTCTTCAGAAGGAACCAATCCTGCTAACAATTTATTTTTGATTTCTGACCTCCATAACTTTGAGAGAATAAATTTCTGTTGTTTTAAGACATCTAATTTGTGAAAATTTGTTAGGGTGGTCCTAGGGAACTAAGATTTTGCTACTAGGAAGGATACTGCTGCTGCAACAAATACATAAAATACCTGTAAACGCAAAAGTGGCTTTGGTTTTAGGTAATAGAAGCAGGGTGAATTGGGGGCACGTAATAGAAAAAGATAAGGTTGTCTTGAAGAGATAACTGCTAGAAGCATGGCTGTTTATGACCATTTTGATGAGGGAAGGAAATAAAAAGCACCAGAGAAAAAGTTTCTATCATCTTAGAGAACACAGTTTGTCATAAACAGATGTGGTAGAAATATGACCATTAAAGGTGCTGCTGGTGAGTCACAAAATATGATAAAGAACATGTTATTGTAAATCAAAGGGAAGGTGATCCTTATTATAAAGTATCAGAAAACTTAGCTGAATTGTTTCCTACTCTTAGGTGATTCGCTGTTGGCTGTAAGCAAAGAACTCAGACATTTGTCAGAAATATTTTGAGGGAAGGTGATGAAGATGTAGCCTGGTATCTTCTTACTGCTTACAGCAAAATAGGAGAGGAATGAGATAAATTGAAGAAGGAACTGCGAAGCAAGAAGGACCCAAAACTTGATTGAGGAGATTCTCAGCCTATTCAGATTGCAAAGGATGTTGTGTAAAGCCTGCTCTGTCTGGAGAGAGGGGAAAGGGTGTGGCTAGATAAACTGCTGTTGAAGTGATTAGGTGGGTGATTAATGTATCCAATTAACCATTTTAATAAAGCCAGTAATAGAGACAACATTATTTAGAAGGGATTTCTGCATAATCCTCTTTCTAATGCTGTGGATCTCCTCATCCTACACAGAAGATGCAAAGTTTTTGAGAATGTTACACTAGCCAAAACTCCACCAACTCAGACTGAAAGGAAAAGACATGGGATGTAAAAAAGGATGACTGTCAATCTTCTGGGATTCTACAGGGAGGAAAAGGGCTGAGAGAGTTACTTAGCTTAAAACATGTGCTAACCTTCAAATAAAGGAGGGATGTCTATGAGGGTATCCAGAGCAATGGCCCCATTGCCAAGGGCACAGAGAGAGACACGGGACAGCTTCTCTCTTAAAGTGTCTAGAAGGAACCAAATTTGCTGACACATAGATTTCAGACTTAGGGTCTCTAGAACTGTAAGTGAATGGTTCTACGCCGTCCAGGTCATGGCAACTTATTATGGCAGTGTTAGGAAGCTGATGTATAGTTCACTCCCTTTACATGCAAGCACATGAAGTGTTGAGGAGTTTAATACCATCACCATGGTCACACCACACTTAGGTAATAAAGTAAGCTTTTGTATTCAAGGATTCCACACCACAATTAATACTCAAAATAATCTCTGGAAAGATGCTTTACTTTTTTGAGCAGTCAATGCATAATGATGGACTGAACAAATAATCAAAGGATTCATTCAGTTTGTAGTCATTCTAGTATGTTCTTGACACAGATTTTTCCAAAACAGGAAAAAAAAAAACATCTAAGCAATTACAATCCCTCCAGGAGCTACAACATGCATGTGACCAGGGTACAAACCACAGTCTTTATGATCAGAATCAAGATATAACCAATAAAAGATTTCACAGAAATCTCAACCATCAACGGCACCACCTTAATAGAAGCAATGTGCACACGGCCACGTGAAGACCAAAAGGCAGCATGGTAATTCATCATTTACGTCAAGGGCTTAGTACAGTCCATGAGTTTGCCAAAATCAGTTCACTAGATTTTCACCATTAGTATACAATAAGTAAAGAAACTAGGAAATATGTTGCAGTGGTAAGATATGATGGGGACGTAGACCCTTGCAACTGTTCTTACCGAGTCAGTCATTAGAGACATACTTAGGCACGTAGGTTATCGCACCAACCCTCCAATTTTTTAAATGACATTTAATTTCAATGATTGTATAATTAAGTGTAATACAGTTTAATATTCAACTACACCATGTTACTACATAATGCTTATATAGTAATAAATCCTACTTGAAGTGTTGTTTTGAGGTCCTTCTGAAAGGTGAATGCCAAAATTTGATGTAGGAGAGAAAGAGCAACTGTACTTCCCTAGAACAATAATCATAAAATCACTGTTTATCACACTTATTCACATGTAATATCCAATATATTCAAGAAAATATTAGCAATTTCTAAGTCTTAGTTAGAGATGATACATATTTTGTAGTTTTATGTTTTATAGAAAGCCATATAAATATATATTCCTGTATATATATGCAAAATATGTATGTATATATGCATATATGTGTATATATATAGACACATGTATGATTGAAATATATAGATTTATCCCATATATATGATTGAAATATGTATGTGTGTGTGTGTGTATATATATATATATATATATATATATATATATATGTACATATATATATATATATATAATTTAATTTTTTTTGAGGTCTCACTATCTAACTTCATTTTTAATTGAAGAAATTCATGTTGGTGGCATATAGAAGCTCACTGATACAGACAAGGGTAGAATTTAAACTAGAATAAAAATCCTCACTTCCCTTTTTGGCTCTTTCTACACACTCTACAATCACTATACCTTTTATATGCTACAAGCTCCAGTATTCATTTTAGTGACATAAAAAATATATGAACTTGGCTTTGTACTTCCCAGTTTATTTTATCCTTCTAATCAAGCAGCCTGACTTCCTTTCTCTTATTTGTTTGTTTGTTTTATTAGCTAAAATATACAGAAGCAGCATCATAGGAGGACATTAATGTGTAGAAAAAAATGTTCTTACATACTTGCCTAAATTATGTATTTGATTAAAACTGCTATAACAGCCATGCCTTTCTAACCAGTAAAATGAATATCATGCATCAAGGTAATGACTAGACCTTTAACATGATATATTGTACAATACAATACCTGTAGAAATGAGCAAGTAAGGAATAATTACAAAGGAAGTGTGCGTTTGAGGAAACAACTTTGCAATTAGAGGCATGCATCTAAGAAATGCCAGTATTTCTATGTTTGCCCTATGCATTCTTAGTAACCACATGGTGTTTTAACAATTATAAGATATTAAAAACTATTAAATGTGAAGATTGGCATTTATTCATGAAGAATATTTTAAAGTTAAATACCTTGCATCGCTTTATGTGTCAAAAACAGGTAACAGTCACTTTGTTTAGAAGGTAGGAGCAATTTATTTTCTAAGGCTGGCTATGTATCTTACTAGCTTCTTTGTTTAAACATCCACAGTGACTTCATTCTACAGCACTGATAATCAATACTGGAAAAAGACATACATTTAAAAAATAAGCAAGACCCTCTACAATCTTTACAATGCTAATCCAGCCTTTTGAAAATATTTAGGTGACACATCTTTGTGAAAGCTCAAAATCTCTCACACATTACAATGCAGAAGTAAAGTGCTGGTTTTCAACCAAAATTCCATCAAGCAAAGATAGGAACTGAATGATTAAAATAATAATAATAATAATAATAATAATAATAATAATAATAATATAACAACCCAAATTCTAAGCAGGGTTACCTGAGATACAAAAAATGGGAAAATGGTAGGCAGAGTGGAAAAGAAAAAAATTTTTTTCTAATTTAGTTACAATCAGTCAATGTGACTTAATAGGAATAGAATGGAGTCAACTATTAAACAGACTGATTTAATGGATCCTAAGTCCACAAAAACAAGAGCAAAGCCAACACTAATAAGACTTCTTCATATGGTAGTTGCAGATTACAAAGTGCTTTCATAAACATAATCTCTTATTACTTTAATCATTACAACAGTTTTATTATTAGGTTCAAAAGTTGAGGTTTCAATCCTGTTTTTATTTTAAGGCCTGCCACTAGGAAAGAAAAGTCTGAATCTCTCAACAGATTTTCCCATCAATACTTACATTATATCCAACAGCCTGCTGATATACGTCCCCCTGAATGAGCCACTGACATCTGAAACTCAACAATTACAATTTTAACTAATCATCCCTCCTTTCTGTTTAGAATGTCTCTTCTTAGTATTGCATATTTTAGTATGAGGCACCATTATAATCCATTCTGTTTCCTAAATTACAATCCCTTGCTCCCCTTTATCTCCTGTTCATGTATCAGCCATGGTCAAGGAATCACTAAATACTATTCCCAAGGGTCTTAATGGAATCCATTTAATCTTGTTCATCTAACTATCACTCTCCTAGTTAATACATTACCATATCTTGTCTGACCTACTAAAGTATCCTCCAACTCTAAACTTTCCATTTCTTTTTAACTATTTCTGCACTCGACAGTAAGAATGACTTTTCTGAATCCCGAACTGATCACAACACTACCTAATTAAAAACCTGTTTTATCTTTCCTCATGGCGTCTGCCTGAGTTTCGCATGTGTCATGATTCTCTCTATGCTTGTTTGTCTTGCATCATCCATCACTAGTCATCTACACCTCCTCTCAAACTATTTACACCCTACTTTGTAATAAATCTGCTGCTTGATTTTGTTCTACAGAGAAAAAAAAAGAAAGAAAGAAAGCTCTTTTACCTACTGTTTCCTCTATGTAAAATTTTCATCTTTTCTCTTCTTTCACTTTATTTAACCCACAAAAGCAATTATTGTCCTTTCTTTGGTCAGCCTTCCTTTTCTCTGTCCAGATTTAGTTTAGAAGCTCAATCACATCTTCACATAGGACATGTTTTTACTGCTTCCTTCCACACACCATACGGTATGGAAATTGCCCAGGTCATTCTCAATCTCTCCACCCGATTGTGAGTTTTCAGATGGCATATTATAATTTTTTCTACTCTATTACTTTATACTACAATCTACTTATTTCAAGTTTACTTTTTGGTTTTAATACCGAAAGTTCATATCAGAAGTTTTGAGTGTAAAATCTCATTAGTTATTGATATTGACAGTGATGTGGACAGGACAGAACAGTGTCTTTAGAGGTGAGCACAGGTAAGTGAAACTCGTATCAAAATGGTGTGACTTCCACTTTTATCTCTGTTTATAAAACCTGTGATTAAAGAAGCTAAATCCTTAAAATTAAGAAACCACAGATACTTAGAATTTCAGAGACTTTTGGGGGTAGCAGTTATTACTGAAATCTATGTCTCCAACACTCTAGTGAGGGCTAATCTACCACAGAAGGATCCTAAAACATGTCTTCCTCCCCTGTGCTTCCTCTCCAAAATAGTTGATCCCAATGTAGGTCAACTATCCGATGTACTAGTTTCTAACTGTCAAAATCATTTTTAATACATTCTTCAAACTATCTGGCACCCCTGTGACCTGGAGCAACAAAAGTAATCAAGACCTTCAGCTTGCTGCCAACGAGCATTGTAAGACTCAAATTGTATTCTATATGTATATTATATATACACAACTACATAGTACATATGACACGTGTGGGTTATTTATAATTATAAATACTTATATGACAATATACAAATTATATGACTATATGCAGAATATACATTATATACACATATAAATATAGTATTTGCATATAAATTTATATGCATGTATTTGGACTGCAGTCCATACTGCTGAATTGGACCCAACATCATTTAAATCAAAATATGTAGAATAAGCACATTCTCCCACATTTGGAAAAGCCCCTAGAATGATGACCAATTCCACTGGTAAAATTATTCTTATACCTTCAACCCATTTTTCCCCCAACAATGGTAACAGATAATGTTTCCACTAAATAATATATTGACGTCTTTTTCAGTAGATAATTAATAAGCTACCTGAATATCTATTATCAACATTCCACAATATGCTATACTGACTTACCTATTACTAAAAGTATTAAGCCATACACTGAGGATATTTATTTCAATATACTAATGAAAAGTTCCAGAAAACTATCTGCGCAAACAGTACTTAAAATACATATCTAGAGATTACCCATAAATATTTCAAGGTATCTTTTGTGCAAGAAAAAGTAAGAGAGTAAAAGTCCTTATGTAAGTTCTCAAACAATAAGGGAGTATAGTCTTGGAACTCTGTTCTCCGTATTAAAGATTTCCACAGTGACTAAGCCACTTGGACACTTAGAAAAAAAATTTTTTTCTTTTCCTCTTAGAGAAACCTCTTACATATGTGTGCACTGTGTTTTTTAGTCTACTTCTTTGTGGTACACTATTGTAACACAACACGTTCCTAGGCAGGAACAAAAAAAAAAGAGGACTATACCCCATGTTTTACTTGTGTTTCTTATTTCCCAATAGAAAACTGATTGAAAACCAATGTATTTTACAAAGTTAAGGATATGACTTCTTGTTGGATTTGAAAAAAATAAGGCACAAGATGAGACTCATGTATCTTTGCTCTCTCTTGTGATAAAATTCATGTTAATGGAAAATTATAAAATTCTCTGCTTTAATCTTGGTTTGAATTTCCTTTTTTCAATTTTATAACTGTAGAAAAATCCTCTCAATATTCCTTATACAAAAAAAAAAAAATAAAAGCTCAATGATGTAATGGCCACTAAAATAAAGCAAACAGGCTTACATATTTGAAGGGGAGAGTAGGCCAAAGCCTGAATTCCAGTGCTGTGCCACTGGTATTAATTGCCTAGAACATGGTATTACTAAAGCTTTTGAAGCTAAGATGTGGTAATTCTGGGAAAAAAGGTCTGGGTCAGTTACTGTTATTTTCCATAACTGAAAGTTAAATGCTGAGAATAGTGGCTGGTACATAGCAAGTATGATAAAAGTATAGACTATGATATTACTTTATGACAATTATGATAATAAAACTATTGTTTTGATTTTTATAATTTCACTCACTAGAACTAAGATTGATATCTCATTTAGATTCTGAATAGTAAAAATGGCAGGATATAAGAGTGCATCTTTCCAATGAAGAAGTTTGCTAGATGTGAAGATTACTGCTTGTTTAAAACATACATTTGGGATATAGAAGAAATGTTATATGTTATATTTCATGAAACAAATTCTAAGAGATGAGAGACAGCACCTGCCCAAAGAAGGATGGGGGAAGGAGTCGCATAACAGGTGCTAGATTTTGAATGCGTCACACCAAACTGTCCCTCCAGTTGGCCAAAGTTGTGAAAAAAAGCGGAACAGATAAGAAAGCTAGAAAAAAAAAAAATCAGGTCTGGCATAGTAAAATAAAGATCAAGAATATCATTTTTCAAATAAAGGCACTCTATTAAAGGGAAATGTTGCTGTCTCTAATTATGAAGAAGCATCTGGAAATAAATGTCAGAAAAGATGCATAATAAAAAAAAGATAAACAAGAGAAAATAAAATACTGAATATTGTTTCTAAAAACCCATTTACAATAATTTAAAAATAGATGAAATATATTTTATAGTATAAACTTGTCTTCATTAATAGATAGATTTATTATAACAATTGACAACCCATAGTCCAGTGCTTATGTGGTACTGGTAATTATCATGATACATCAACAAGGTAGGGATTATCTCAACCCAATTATCTCTTACCAGTTTTATAGATGATAAACTCAGGTTCATTTATATCATTTACTCAAATAATATGATTAGCCAATGGTAAGAGATAGGCTTCATATCCTCATCTTTCTGACAGGTCATCAGTTCTGTAGGTTATCTTGGTGAACTTCACCAGGTGATTTTATTTTTTTTTCTTTTTAAAGTTTATATTTAACTTGAAATATATCCAACTATATCCAGCTATACTATAGTATAGCTATATCCAACTAGCTAACATACAACGTAATATTAGTTTTAGGTATAGAATTTAGCGATCCATCAATCACATACAACACCAGGTGCTCATCACCAGTGCCCTCCTTAATACCCATAACCCATTTAACCATGTGATTTTAAACCATAAGCCTTCCTATTTTAACTTCTTTAATATTTACTTATTTTTGAGAGAGAGAGAGACAGAGACAGAGACAAAGCATGAGCAGGGGACGGGCAGAGAGGGAGACACAGAACTGGAAGTTGCTCCAGGCTCCACGCTGTTAGCACAGAGCCCAATGCGGGACTCAAACTCATGAACTGTGAGATCATGACCTGAGCTGAAGTTGGAGGCTTAACCAACTGAGCCACCCTGGTGCCCCTAAACCATAAACCTTCCAAAGGAGATGTTGGTCAGCACAATTAGAGCTCAAGAGATTACTCTATGCAACTACTTTTTTTTTCTATGTCACTGTTGTTAAATGTTATCCACCCCCCCCCCCCCGAGGACAACTAAAAATTGCACAAGCTGTAGTGTTCAAATCAATGTAATTCATTCACTAATATTATTGAAGAGTGTGCTTATTTTTTAACTTACATAGTACTGACCTAACGTTTTTGTTGCTATATTTTAGAAATTCAGACAAGACAGTTTCAATTTATGTTATCTTTAATACAATAGTTCTGGTTCTTATATAGCTTCCTGGGAAAATAATGACTTTGGAGGATAGGTTTATGTGCACTTTCATGAAGACTTCAGGGAACACCTCATCAATCTATTTGTTGAAGTGACAACTGGGTTAGATTAATTGGATAATGATTTAATCCTTCATTCCAATATTTTCTCAATCGCAGGGTTTTGTTTTTCTTCTCTGAAGTCATTGTACTTACTCAGTAGACAAGTGACAACAGAATATACAGGTTAATGTACTATGTGTTTTTAAATCATAATTGTTTTTAATTCAAAATGTCTTCTTTCATCCGCATCCCCAGATAAACATCAATATTGAAATTTCTATCATCTTTCCACAAAAATATCCATATTCCCTTGATCAATGTTTCCAGTATTTACTATGTATAAGAATCAGCTAGATTCCACAATTCTAATTCCAATAGGGATGAAAATAAAAACATTGCTGTATTTTAAAATGAATATCGATCACCATATTCATATACTATTACTGTAAAAACATGTACAAAACTCAGCTTGAGTTCATATGGTATAGCCAGTTGAATGAGAATTCAAAGTTTGATGGTTATTCATAAGTGTGTGCAGTTTTCAATTTCTTTTACAGGACCACTGACTTTCAATATTAGGGTTAACCATTACTTTTAATATATAATATCAATACAATTTTGAATCATTTTGTAAATTGTTATGTATTTAATGAATGTAATGCTTATCACATTAATGCTGATCTATACCTTGCTACTTTATCTTCACAGAAAGTTATTGTGAATAGAATTATAGCACATAAAAATATTTGGTGAATAAAAATGCTACTGAAAATATAACCTAAAATATAAACTAAAAACTGCATGTTATGTACTAAAATGGCCATTAGCTGTGGCTTGCATTACTTATAAATATATTCACTATTTGTAGGTTTTCCCTTTTTTATGTACTCTTAACCATCATTTAAAAAAAAGGATTGTAGGGGTGCCTGGGTGGCTCACTCGGTTAAGCGGCCGACTTCGGCTCAGGTCATGATCTCACGGTCTGTGAGTTCGAGCCCCGCATCAGGCTCTGTGCTGACAGCTCAGAGCTTGGAGCCTGTTTCAGATTCTGTGTCTCCCTCTCTCTGACCCTCCCCCATTCATGCTCTGTCTCTCTCTGTCTCAAAAATAAATAAACATTAAAAAAAATTAAAAAAAAATAAAAAAGGATTGTATACATTTATTATATTCATTGAGAAGAAAAATGTGGCATAGTTAAATGAGGAAAAAGTGATGTTATAAGAAGATGCCTAATGTTGAGGATGAGAAATCAATCCCTGCCTACTCGTTGGTTGATAATACAGGCTCTATATAAACAATCATTCTTATTTTAGTCCCTTCTGTCTTTGAGGAAATGGTGTTCTTCTTTGTGCCCAGGGTCATTTTTTTCACCTATGGCTTAGTCCTATTCTTTTTTTTTTTTTCCTTTGTAGTTATTTTGCCATCTGTAATCCATAGTCTGTTGCATTTTCAATATTTCCCTCCCTGTAACTGTTTTCATCAAAATATTAAAATTCTTGATATTCCTCTATCATCAAAATAATCTTCCTTCAAGCCTACATCATTATGACCATCAGCCATCCTTCTGGCTCTTGCCTTACATTAATAGCAATTCTTCTAGAAACACAAGTGCTTCTTTGCTCTTGCTATTTTTTAATGTCTCATTCAAAATTATCCCCACTTAACTGTCTACTATTCCCATCCAGTTAGTATTTCCAAAACAAGAAAATTGTGAGAACAGAGATAAAAGATTTGAGAATCACCAGAATTTAAGTAATTGTTGGAGCTATGAGAGCACAAAGTGTCTCGTAGGGATTATGTCTGTCATGAAAAGTTAAGGAAATGCTGAACTCAAAGTGCACAAGGTTTTAGAAGAAATAAGGCAGAAAATTTGAACAGGCATGGCTGGCTAGAGAATTTACAAGAAAATTAGGACAAAGCACTAGAACACTGGGAGATCAGAGTTACAGAGGAAAGAGGAATCAGAGATCTAAAATGCCCCACGAAATAAAGTCTATGGTACCATGGACTACACCAATATAAAGTCATAGTGAACTTGTTGACAAAGGCCTCAATGGAAGGTGGGGAACAAATGAGATTATACTGCTCACAATGTGAATAAATGGGCAGTGCAGCCACAGTGGTTTCATGTTTCTATTTCAAGGAATCTGGCTGGGATGGGAAGTTACAAAATAATAGCTATCACATGAGGGCTTAAGGCAAAGTTGTGTTTTACAATAATAACATTTCTTTACATTAGTATAGCATATAGGGATGCATATCACACACAGTATATCTTCACATTACTTTAGCAGTTTTCTAGCATTTTATTTAGCTTTCAGGTTTTTGTTTTGTTTTGTTTTTTCAGCTTGTTCGTTTTCTTCAGAATTTTTTGATTTGTTGATGTCACTATTCTGGAAAAATAATTCCAACTGAATCTAAGTTTTCTGTTCTTTGCAGGTAATTTCATGTTGTTGTTGTTTTTTTTTTTTTTTTTCTCTCTCTCTCTTTATATATCACAAGTATTTTGTATATATTTTTTTTACTTTTCAAATATTATTTAATAAAAATTTTCCTGGGGCACCTGAGTAGTTCAGTGGGTTAAGCGTCTGATTCTTGATTTCATCTCAGGTCATAATCTCACCGTTTGTGAGGTTGAGCCTATGTCGGGCTCTGCACTAACACCACGGAGCCTGTTTGGGATTCTCTCTCTCTCTCTCTCTCTCTCTCTCTCTCTCTCTCTCTCTCTCTTTGCCTCTCCCCTGCTCATGTGTGCACAGTCTCAGTCTCTCTCTCAAAATAAGTAAATAGGCATTATTTTCTTTCCTAGGCCTGGTAATTATATATAGTCCCCAAATTCAAACTCAGATAATTTATATGTATCATTTAAGTATATAGCTAAATGGACATACTGCACATTTATAATTAAATATATGCATTGTCTCATACTGAAAATACTTGAGTTAATTCAAGTAGGCAAGAACATGTAGCATTAAAATCTATTTAAAACCTGTACACATAAGCCTAAATAATCAACATGGATACTTAATATAATGGATCTATATGAAAGCAACTTGGCCATTCAGTTTTGCACTTATTAGGTTGTCAGAAAGATGCAGACTGATGTTTAGACATGTGAAATTAACTTTTAACAATTACTATTTTTTTTAATATTTTGTTTTTAAGTAATCTCTACACCCAAGGTGGGCCTTGAACTCATAACCCTGAGATCAAGTCGCATTCTCCACTGACTGAGCCAGTCAGGCACCCACCAATTGCAGTTTTAATGGCAGAACAAGTAATTTATTCAAACTATTAAAATATGACATTTTCATCTGAATAAAGATTAACAAGCTTAATATGGGAAAGTCAAAATCCTACTTCCACTAAAGATTTTACATTACATATGTCATATTTCTAAGCCATATTTGATAGTCAATAGTAGAATCATTCAAGAACAAAGAAGTTTTGGTAGCTTAAAATTCTAGCAGGCTTGGGTTGAATTACAAGATTTTCATAGAAACGAATTTTTCAATGTACGCATAAAAATTTTCTAAATGTTGACATTGTTTTGAGTATTTCACATATTTGGAATGAACAGCCTCACTATATACCCTTTTTTTTTTAAATTGAATCACTGACTGAATAAACAAAAACCACTTGTACATTAACAATTCTAACACTAAAGTCCCACACATAATTATTACATTTCGATTATAAATTTCAGAGGTCAAATGGAATGTGGTTTTTTGGATTTACCTTTTCTAATGATAAAGTTTTAATAGAAATAGAAAAGTGAAAAAAATTTTAGACCACTTTAAAACATTTTCTGAGTTAATAAAAGACCTACTCAATAAAGTTAATAACATTACTTAGAGCCATATAATAAAAATGAAGCCTGATTATTTAGTGATAATACATTGTTCTTCCATCAGCAAACAAATCTCAGATTAGCCATTTCTATTACTAAAATATATGCAGCTCATATACAGGATGGATGAAAATGTCCAATGAAAATATAATCTTAGTTTTTTTAGACCATGCAAGTTTCCAAGAAAATACTATGAAAAAAGTAATAGCCAAAGTTTAAAAATGGTTAGAGTTTTTAAACTCATTCTTTAAATAGTGTAGTTTTTTATTGAAATGCATAAAAATAAACTTTAACAATTAACAAAAAAAAAAGAAATTGAGACTATTATTTGTTTTTTGAAAATTGACCACACTTAAGGAAAAGTAATTCCAATCACTGTTTTAGAAGAAATAAGTTGTCCACAAGGTTAGAGAATAATGGAAGGGATAATTTCAAAATCCGTATCACCTCTTGGTAGGTTGCAAAAGTGGCTACAGATTTTTTTCTTCTTGTATCCACATTTCTCCCTCTGGGACACTTGCTTTCCATAATGACTCTGAGTCCACTCATATGACTTGCTTCATTTAATGGGATGTTAACAAAAAAGAATTTACAGACTTCATTCAATTTTGATAAAATATCTACCAAATAAACCAGTCTGAATTACGATAGTGTGTCAATCATTCCTTTAAGTAAAACTTAGGTCCTATGGGAGAAAGTTGCCTGGTTCAGCCTACAACTCAGTCACATGTATACTTTTCCTTAATGTGTCACATGTCAGTTTGTAGTAGATGTCTGTATGTGTACTTCCCATATCATGACAGAGTATTTCATTTTTTTAATTATTTTTAATATGAAATTTATATGACAGAGTATTTTAAAACATTGGGTATTCATTGGCCAATATTTAATAACTGTAATGATTTTTACTGTTTCTTCAAGGACAAGGTACAATTGGCTTTTAGTTTTCTTCCCGTGAGTGTGTGGTGAATAATACTCCTTCCTAGTGCAGTTTGCTGGCCCTTCCTTGGTTTGTATTAATGTCCCACCAATTTTACTCACTACTGATTTTGCACCATCTGTGCAACTATGGACAGAGTAAAAGAGAGGGAGGATGAGGAGAAAGAAGACGAGGGGTAAAGGGAAGGGGAGGAGGAGGAAGAGGGGTGGGAGAAAAAGGACAGAACTGGAATCTCTAGTCCAGGAAAAAAAAATCATGCTTCCAGGCCAGGGAAGCCTAGCGATATTGATCTGAGGAATTTTGGAATAGCTATGCCCTCATGATTTCTCTGTTTCTCACCATCTTGTCACTTTTTCAGTGTGGGATAGGTCTACTTGATTTGATGACACTTTGGAGGTACTCAAAAGAGGTGACAGTATTATGCTTGTATGGGGTCCCTGAAAAGTTTGTAGCCAGGAGACCAGACTGTGGTCTGTAAAAATGATCACAAGTTCATTCTCTCCTTTGTATCCACCTCCTTTTGCCATGTATCAATGAATGGGGTCTTATTCTGACTTTGGGCTTTAATTTATGCCTTGCTTTATCCAAGGGGATCATAGTCAACAGGATGTACGCAGTGGATTCATGGTGAGGCTTGTCTTCTTTCTTGCTTCTCTTAAGAACACTGTGAATAACTTCAAGTTAAAAAGCCCAGGCTAACATGTTGGAGAATGAAAGAAATAGGACCTAATTACTCCTGCTGTTCAGCTGAAAGCCAGCCAACCCCAACTGAGTCGCAACTGACAACAGAAACATGAGGACAGCTACCCACCCGAGTCCAGTGAGATCACCAACCTGCATCATCAGGAAGTAAGTAAATGATTAATGTTTTCGGCCACTAAATTATGTGGTGATTTGTTACTTAACAAAAGCTGATATACACTTTATGATCTATCTTTATGGAGTGTTCAGTACTGTTTATATATGATTGCATTCCTCTTTGTTCAAAATAGTCCCTCTTCTAGAATTATTCTAGTCTTGCCCTTCTTCCCTAGTCTTACTCATCCAATTCCCTACATTTTCTGTGTCTGTTATTTATATCCTATTTTAATTTTTTTTTTTACATTTTATTTAGTTTTTGTAGACAGAGAGGCAGAGCACAAGTGGGGGAGGGGCAGAGAGAGAGAGAGAGAGACACAGAATCTGAAGCAGTCTCAGGCTCAGGCTCTGAGCTGTCAGCACAGAGCCTGACGTGGGGCTCAAACTCACAACTTTGGAGATCATGACCTGAGCTGAAGTCGGACATTTAACTAACAGAGCCACCCAGGCGCCCCTATATCCTATTTAAAAGAAAGTCTATCTTGGCTAATTTGTTTTTAACCATAATATAAACATAACAATGTAATAAGAGAAAAAAAGAAATTAATGATTTAAAGCTACTAATAAATATAAGAAAAATTAACTATTAAAACTCATTTTAATATAAAATATGAAATATACAGGAAAAATAAATACCCAGAAAATTAAAAACAAAAAATAATTCCTTTCATATATTATATGTCATTGATATAAAGAATTGAGTAATTATCTGCAAAGTGCTTTTCACTTAATAATAAAGCCTGTAGTATTTTGGACATTAGCATATCTATATCTACTTATTTCTTTTTAAAGGAATTCATAGTATTTTATTATGTGCATCTCATGATTTATATTTAATAATAATATCTAGGCTATTTCTAGGTTTGTTACAGCTATGGTTTTGTGGGTATGGTAACTGAGGGTTTTGTTTTGTTTTTGGTTTGGTGTGTGTGTGTGTGTGTGTGTGTGTGTAGTTTTGTATTGTCTTTCAAGATAGTGTGTCAATAAGTGTCCTTACAAATATGGCTTGTATAACTTGTGAGACTACATTTCTGGAATAACTTCCAAGAACTGAAATTATTTTCTTAAAAGACCTCTTACTTTGTCATAGAACTTTTTGCTTTTACCCTGTTCTATTGCAATGGATCACTGAGAGATCTGGCAATTCCTTTACAACAGAGTTATTATAGGGGCGCCTGGGTGGCGCAGTCGGTTAAGCGTCCGACTTCAGCCAGGTCACGATCTCGCGGTCCGTGAGTTCGAGCCCCGCGTCGGGCTCTGGGCTGATGGCTCAGAGCCTGGAGCCTGTTTCCGATTCTGTGTCTCCCTCTCTCTCTGCCCCTCCCCTGTTCATGCTCTGTCTCTCTCTGTCCCAAAAATAAATAAACATTGAAAAAAAATTTTAAAAAAAAAACAACAGAGTTATTATATGAAGTGGGTACTTTACAAATATTTTGAAATTTTGTTGTTAAATGTAAAATCCATTTATAATATGAAATATAATGTAACAACCAGTGATAAATAGTTTTTCAATTTACTTAAACAAAAATATTTGTTTTAATACATATTATATAGCTAGCAGACTTAAATGTATTAGTTGAGATGTAAACTGTATTTTTTCATATGGAGAAAGTTTTAGTTTCTTAATATGTATTACTTGTACATGATAATAACAATAAAGTAACTATACCATTTTAATCAGTTCATTTAAAGGAAAGAATTTTTTCATTTGGTAATCACATAAAATCATATTATGTTGGGGAACACACACACAAACACATGCACACACACAACACATGTTCTCGTATCATTAATACAGACTTTATAAAAAATTTAATTTCTACACGTATAAATTGATAAAGCCATTGTTTAAGACATAATAGTCACTTTCCTCTTAAGCTCTTGTCTTTAATTTGGTTCCTGCTTTCTTTCAAATCTATTTTCTTTTATGTGCTACTACTTTTTGTTTGCTATAAGATAATGTAAGTTCTTATAAACAATAAACAAACAAATATTGAATCATACCTATGGTCCATTTATATTCCTTTTGTACTTTAAATACTTTTCTATTTGACTTCATTCAATGGAAATTTGCGTGGGGTAAATACAACACAAAACGATAGGGTAATATACCCCAAATATTCTAGTTATCTTCAAAAAAAGTAAACCTTAAATATTTGACATAAATACATAATGATATGGGGCTGATACAAGTATCAATATGAAGATGAATTTCTTTAGCTTCCTGGCTATTCAAACGAATCTAAATTTAATTACAGGAAATCAACCTGTGTTTGGACAACTGTCTGCCATCATTACAAGTGGTCTATTTTTTCATGTTGCAGTTAGTCATATTACTGCAGGTATTCCTCACTTGTATTATATCTTTATTTTATATTTTATTTCATTATTTTATTTTATCTTATTTTAATTCAATTTATTTTATTTTTATCCTCAAGTAAATTAACATACAGTGTAGTCTTGGCTTCAGAAGTAGAACCCAGTGATTCATCTCTTACATATGGCACCCGGTGCTCATCCTGAAGAGTGCCCTCTGCTATGCCCATCATCCGTTTAACCCATGCCTGTCCCCCATCAACCCTCAGTTTGTTTTCTGTATTTAAGAGTCTCTTATGGTTTGCCTCCCTCTGTGTTTGTATCTTATTTTCTCTTCCCTTCCCCTATGTTCATCTGTTAAGTTTCTCAAATTCCACATATGAGTGAAATCATATGGCATCTGTCTTTCCAGTTCCATCCGTGTTGCTGCAAAGGGCAAGATTTCATTATTTTTCACTGCCGAGTAGTATTCCATGGTGTGGAATATACATTCATACCACATCTTCTTAATGCATTCATCAGTTGATGGACATTTGGACTCTTTACATATTGGCTATTGTTTTTTAGTGCTGTTATAAACATCGGGGTGCATGTGCCCCTTCAAATCAACATTTTTGTATCCTTTGGATAAATTCCTAGTAGTATAATTGCTGGGATGTAGAATAGTTCTATAATTTTTTGAGGAACCTTCACACTGTTTCCCAGAGTGGGTGCACCAGTTTGCATTTCCACCAACAGTGCAATAGGGTTCCTGTTTCTCCATATCCTCACCAATATCTGTTGTTTCCTGAGTTGTTAATTTTAGCCATTCTGACTGGTGTAAAGCGGTATCTTGTGTGGTTTGGATTTATATTTCCCTGATGATGAATGATGTTGAGCATCTTTTCATGTGTCTGTTTGCCATCTGGATGTCTTCTTTGGAAAAAAAAGTCTATTCACATCTTCTTCCCATTCCTTCACTGGATTATTTGTTTTTTGGGTGTTGAGTTTGGTAAGTTCTTTATAGATTTTGGATACTAACCCTTTATCCGATATGTCATTTAGAAAAAAAAATAGAGAAAATGGGACCTTTAGGCAAAACCACTGTATAGAGTTTGGATGTTTTGCCTGATGCTTCTTCCTCCTAAGCAGACCCATCCCAATATTTCATACAATGAAGCTTTTCTGTTTTCTCCCTTCATTCTTCCAACCCCACCTCAACTTCCTCCTTTCTCTAGCTTCTTGGTCTTCCTCCCCACTCTTTCTTCCACTTCTCTTGTCCCCTTCTCCCTCTTCTTTCTCCACTGTGCCTCTTCTTTCCCTCCTCTTCTCCCTTATAGAAATGGGTATCTGGATAGGCAGGTGGGTATTCAGTGCCATCTATTCATACAAATATACTCTTCAGAGAATAAATGGAATGCTTTTGATCTGAACTTGATCTCTTAGTCATAAAACGAAAACCATCTAACAAATTGCTTGTGTTCTATTTGCTATTTTTTCATTGTCTCTTTTATATTCCTATAATCAGTGCTTGCAAGATCTTTAGTAGGTAAATTAAGTTTCATTTGCTAAATTGCATTTAAAGAACTTCAAGAAACTGCTTTTTTCCATGAAGGTTTCCAATTATTGTAGAGCAAGAAAACCAGTATTCTTGTGTGTAAAGATGTAATGTAATACTTTATAAGATTGTGATATACTATATATTACAGCGTATATGGACATAACCAAACATATAAAACACACAGAACACAATGGCCAGCATATATAATGTATTTGTAGCATTCAGGATTATGTTTAACTATGAGAAACAGACACTCCAGAGTGACCAAAAACAAAACTCATCTCTCACGTAAACATGTAAATAGATATAGGTTAGCTAAGGAAGGTGCAGCAACTCTGCTCTCAAAAAGCCCTCACACATGAAGATAATCTTCTAGTTTGTGGTCTGTCATCCCTAGGGTGTAATCCTTGTCTTCATGGTCCGAGATAGCAACTAAATGTCAACCCATTACATTAACATTGCATGATGCAGGTCGGAGGAAGGAAAAGAAGAAAAGGACAAAGGGTGCATTGTGTCTATTTTAACAAAGACTCCAAAGCTGTTCACCAAAAACACCTGCTTTCTTTCCAGCTTCTAAAACTAGTTAGATGGCCATACATGTCTTCACACACAAAAAAAAATCTGGAAATACAGTCTCATTATGAGAAACTAAATGCAGAACTAAAATTTGAGGTTCTATTACTGTAAGGAAGAGTGATGGCAGATATGACTGGGATTGTTGGTAGATATTACTATAGTATTTACTAAATGATGCTAATTATTACTTATTTTATAACCTGAGAATGAGTTTCTGGGTAACATTATAAGATTGTAGAGCAAATTCTACATATTAAAGCTTCCTTCTAGTCCAATTCTGGAAGGAGATATTCTGAAACTTCTATAAGTACCTGTACATAAAATAGATATATTTTCATCTGTAGTGGAAATTCATTTGATTTAACTAAGAGTTTATCCTTTCTTTCATGTAAAGTATAAATATTAACATTAATTTGGAATATATACACGATAAATGGCTCACTGCAAGGTTTTCAGAGAAAGAATGCGAGAGAGAGAGATCTAGAAAACCATCACAATTATGTCATGTGCAAAATAACAAAGCTGCTTACAGCCAACTAACTGATGTGACTAAATCTATTATGATATAATAGTGTGTGTATATACATATATTTCCAGTTAAATTATTTGAACACTTACTATGTGCTGGGCCCTGAGTCAAGCACTCCACAAGCCTTATAACATGAGCAGATAAAGAAACTAAGGTAAAGAACAGTGGAAAGCTTGGAAGTCCAATGCAGGAGGGTGACTAGCTGGGTGATCCAAGTCTGTCTTGATTTTAAAGCATTTTCTTCTCGCCTCTAGCAAATCCACTTACCAGACTTAATGAAATCCCTTAGTAAGCTGAAAGAATAACCTTCCTTTAGGAATATGTTGGCAATTCCAAATTTATCTCAAAGCAAAATCACAGGTTCTTCAAGACTCCAAAATGTCCTTTTGAACCTTACACCATTTTGTCACATTATATCTTGACTGAAATTCAAGAACAGACCAACCTATTATCAATCCTCATATAAAACATCTTTATTATATTCTGAAACTACTAATTTGCCTTGTTTGACTGCAAATTTTCTTTCTGTGAATCAATATCCTACCTTTTTCTAAGTGGTTTATACTCACCCTCCAAGGAAAACTTTACTTAAAAAAATAAGAAAATATTAGATATAACTAGTTTTGCACACCTTTCTATAATGCTTAGAATTTTATTATTTTTATTTTCTGTTGCTCCTGTAAGTACTATTCTATTATTTATTTTCATTGTAGTAATGTGTAAATCTAGCATTGTAGTCTGATTCAGTTAACATTCCAGAAACTAAACATAAGTTTATTAGAGCAATGCAACAAAAAAAAATTTCTACAGAGATTACTCTTTTTTTTTTCTTTTTTTGAAGGAAAGATACTTAATGCCAAGTTCTCCAGATTGGAATCTACTTAATTTTGGCTATACGAAGTTCTTATGATAAATTTGCAAGTTACTAGGTTGTATCTGTCACATTGAAAGTCAATGTATAATTAATTGGCCTGCTCAAAGTCATAACATCTTTGAATGAGAGATGAAGAGTATCCAATTAATACTGATGGCCAAATAATGAGATATTAAATACTGAGAGACACTAATTAGAACTCAATGCAAAGATACTTCCAGAATTATCCCAGAGTAATGTACTGCTTACAGTACCTACCATTTATCATGATCAAGACTGACTATTTTTACACTGGTCTTTTACATAGCCTCAAAATCTTTTTACTACTTAAGAAAATACCTTAAATACTTTCAATCCTAGTAGAGAAGTGATTTTCTGCTAAATTAATTTGTTAGAAGTAATCTCCCACTGACTTCTAGTGTACTCTTTTCATGCTCCAGAAAGCTTCGGCTTTCTGAGGTGTTCAGATTAATAGTGCTCCCAGTAATAACGGTGATCACTCAAACCTCACAAAGATCTCTTGAACTTCATGGCTCATAGCAGAGAGATAAAATATTTTTCAGTGATACATCTCTCAGGTAAAGAAAAACAGGACACTCATGGCTAACTTCTTCAAATTAAAGAGAAAAAAAGAAATGTATCATTACACATAAATATCAGGGTTTGGGAAAATTCACTTGGAAAATGACTAAGAATTCACACCCATTTGAGTAGACTGAGATAAAAAAAAAATCATGGGAAGATTTTAAAAGTCCAGTTTTACTTAACTAGCATTTTTCCTTCTCATTTTTTTCTGAGTGAAGCAGTTATTGAAGATCAACTGTAAGACTACAGCTGTCTCTTCTCCTATCTTCTATTGCCTATGTTAACTCTGAATAGGTACACTGCAACAAACTGTTACCAAGCAATTGAGAATCTATACCTGGACTAAGTGGCGGCCACACAGTAGAAATAATGGCAAATGAAACTGTTTACCATTGTACATAACGGAGCAGCCAACAACGATTTGGTTTTGTGCTCATTGCCTACCAAGAAGCTAAATTTAGGGACTGTTTTTTTTGTTTTTTTGCTGTTTGTTGTTTTCTTGGCAAGTAGCTCACTTCCTATCTCCTGTATGTTAAGCATTCTTTAGAGGTTTATTTCTAGTATGTTGATTTTAAGTAAAAGAGAGTAAAAAGTAAATATTTGCCTGGCATATGACAACATGACCTATTTATAATAACACATATGAACATATGATATTAAGAAAGATTCCTATGCCCGCAGTGGCCTCAGAATCATAGTTACTATAGTCTCCATGGTTTTGCCTTTTTCCAGAGTGTCATCTTAGTAGAAACATACAGTAGTGAAAAGTCTTTTCAGAGTGGCCTCTTTCGTTTGGTAATAATATGTGTCTAGATTTCTTCCATGTCTTTTCATGACTTGAGAGCTCATTTATTTTCAGCCTTAATATCCCACTATATGAAAGTACCACAGTTTATTTATCCATTCACCCACTTATGGATATCTTGGCTGCTTCCCTATTTTGATAATTATCAATAAGGCTGCCCTAAACACCTGTGTGCAGGTTTTTGTGTGTGTATATAAATTTTTAACACTTTGGGACAACTATCAAGGAATATGATTGCTGGATCATAACGTAAGTCTGTTTACTTTTGTGAGAAATTGCCAAACTGTCTTTCAAGTGACTGTGCCATTTTGCATTCCCACCAGCAATGAATGAGATTTCTTGTTGTTCCATATCCATACCAGAATTTGGTGTTGTCTGTGTTCCAAATTTTAGCCATTCTAATAGGTACATAGAGGTATGTCATTGCTGTTTTAATCGATTGCATTTCCAAAAATATTTGGAAAGATAAAAGATGCTTAACAAATAATTTACATTTTACATTTTCTAATACTGAGAAAATATTTTTATTGTTTTTGGTATCCCTTATGTTGGTCCCTAATCTTATGCTTAAATTTATTCTCCGATTCTTTTCTTTTTATACTCTTCTTGATTAATTTTGTTTTGAATTGAGGCCTAGACCTTAAGTAAACCCACGTTTTCATCCTCTGTTCAATATTATTTTTCTTCATAATCACAAACTCAAATTTCATTCATTATCATTCTGCTATATGTTTGTGTAATCACTCATTAATTCCACACACATTTATTCAATGCCCAGGTAGTACCTGATACAATTGTTGTACTGGAAATATTAAAGCTTGTATGAACGCATCCTTTGCTTCAGGAATTTACAACCTGATGGATTCAACAGATATGTAAATGAAAAATCACAATACAATATGATAAGTAGTATGACTGTAAAATTTTTAAATAAAAATAACATTTATTGGTCCCCTACCATGTCACAAAATCTGTACAGTATTAATAAATATATTTTAAGTTTCACAACAAAACTATAAAATACGCTTAATTTATTTAAGAAAATTAAGTACCTTCCCAAGGAAACTCAAAACATACTAAATGGTCAGGAATTCAAATGCAGACAGTCCGGCCATGGTGCAGGTATCCTTCATCTAATTGCACACACACATTTTACCTTTTGGAACTGATTTTTGGAATTCAAATGGAAACTGAGTTGTGGCATGAGTTTGAAAACTCTGAATTCAGAATCATAACCTTTGAAGCCTAAAATGAAGTTTATTTATTTTTAAATATTTATTTATTTTGAGAGAGGGAGAGAGCAGAAAGCACAAGCAAGAGGAGGGGAGAGAGAGAGAGAGAGAGAGAGAGAGAGAGAGAGAGAGAGAGAGAAAGAATCCCAAGCAGGCTCCCAGCTGTCAGCACGAATCCTGACATGGGGCTCAACCTCATGAACCATGAGATTATGACCTGAGCTGAAACCAAGAGTCGAACACTTAACCGACTGAGCCACCAGGTGCCCCTTAAATGAAATGTAAACAATATGCGGGAAGCTGTTGTATATATTGTATATATTGTAAGGAATCTATTTCCCCTACTAGACTATGCATTCTATATATATTCTGAGTCTTTCTCATCACTAATTTCTTCTTATGGCTAGAAGTATATCCACCCCTAGAAACACCAATTATTCTTTACACTAAGAATGCACTAAATGTCTCTCAAACGACCACAGAAACTGAAGGTGCATCAGAAATGACTCCACATCTATGTATAAGGCTATTCAGAATATACAATCTTTATGAAATGTTAAGATTTGTTGAAATATGGACATATTAGATAGAATTTGGGGAAATGATGGTGAGAAGAAAAAAAGACAAAATCAAATCACATGAGGGAAATTAATTTTTCCCTCAAATAATTATAGCCTGAGTCTCTTAAAGTTCCATGTTTACTGGGAATTTCTCTCCATATATTTTCTCTCCATATGTAGACATCATATCAACATTTAAAAATATATACCAAATACAAATTTCCTCCTCCATTTTAATTTCCTTTCTAGACTTAAATTGACCCCCTTTTCCATTGACTTGCTGAATATTTCCATTTGGGTATGTTACAGGAGCATTAAATAAAATATATTCAAAATAGACCTCATCATCTTACTCCCTACATGGTCTTTTACCTCTACTCTTCTCAGTTAAATAGGACAATCATCAACACAATCTATCATAATGCGTTCTCATAGTCCTTGCATCTTGACATTATAATAGCTATACAATATCATGGATTGTATATAATGTCACTGAACAGAAGATTTATTATCTAAGCTTATTCACATTCTTAATTCCATTGTCCACCTTAAAATTATATATTTCATGACTGTAAATATCACTGGAGTTTTGGAAATTCTATTTGGAGAACTCCATGATATGGGAACTACATTACTAAGAAAATCATTGGAGAAGGTAGAAGGAGAAAGAGAAGAGAAGGGAAAGGGGAGGAAGAAAGAAAGAGGCTATGGTAAGAAGCAGGGAGGGGTGGGGAATGAGTAGAAGGAGGAGGGAAAGAAAAACAGAAGAAACGAAAAAGAAAGGTTTTCTATAGTTGCAAAAGTTTAGGGGAAAAATTCTTAGGTTGTTCTCCAAGTTTTGTAATACCCAAGATTCCAATATACACAGTGCCAATAAGGTTTTACCTTAAATGTACCCAAGATTCCAATAATTCTTAGCACATAGAAATTTATCTTTGTCAAAACTAGCTTTTCCAAATATGTTGGAACAAAAAAAAATCTTTTTTTTTCTTTTCTCATAAAGATTACTTAATGGAACATTTGTTTGGGATTGATGATAGCTCAATCCCTAAATTATTTGTGTGTTTATTATCCCATAATTTTTTAAGGCTAGTAAAATACCTCTGAATGTCTAGTAACTAGCAGAGTGAATGGCAAATAAGGTGTACCCGCCTTCACATAGAAATGTCTTAACACTGATTCTAAGATAAATTCAAAATTTGCTTCCTCCTGAAACCTTTTCCAGATCCATCAGACCTACTCAGGCCTCCAGTCTCATACACTTTCATTAGACTTTGTACTTTCTTTCCAGAGTCTCTTTCATAATTTTAATTGCACAATTAACTATAGTATTATTAGCATCATTTTTCCCTAAAGATACCAATTCTGACAAAATGATCATTGTATCTCCAGCACTTAGTGCAGTTCACAGGATTTAGCAGATGGCCAATAATATATATATATATATATATATATATATATATATATATATATACACATATGTATATGTATATATATATATATATATATATATATATATATACACATATATATATATGTATTACTGACTGAATAGAGACATTGAAGCTCTGAGAGTTGACATGACTGTCTTCAACAGAACTAAATTAACAAGTTTAAGCAAGAGTCCAGATCTAAAACATAGCTCACAATTCTTTAGTCTAGACTTACATTTTTCAATATAGTAACTGCAAGGCACTTCGGACTATCTGAACCTGAATTTAAATTAAATGAAATATAATTAAAATTGGGGGGCCTTATTCACACTAGCCACATTTCAAATGCTCATTGTCTTATGTGGCCAATGACTAGCATACTGGACCGTGCAGAAGAATTTTTCAATCTTTGCAGAAAATTCTACCAGATAGCATTGCTCATACTAGATTTTATCAAACAGAGTGTGAAAAAAAACCTAGTAAATTACTCCTCTCTTGAAACTGAAATATTAATCACATCTACCATATTATTGTATCTAGCTAGGAATTCTTTACTTTCAAAAGAGTTATTATTTTTAAAAATCCACAAAAAGCTCAAAAATAACATTTGAGAAGTAAATTTAAATCCAGCAGTCTTACTATTTACTTAAAAATAGTATAAATATGGTAAGACAATGAACCTCTGATTTATCTATGCTGATGACAGACAGAAATAAATTAGGTTCATTTTGATAGGAGAGATTTAATTAAGACAAATAATTTGACACTGCTTATGTCTACGAAGCACAATGTAAATTGAGGATCAGGCTAATTTGATGACCATGAATAAGCCAATAAAAGAAAGGATAAAAAAAAAACTATTACCTCCAATATCAATTTGGGATATAGAAGTTGACTCTATCTGGTTAATACAATTATTAATTTGTAGAGTTAAAGCCAAGGATGTTCGGACAGTTAAAATGTATATTATTCAGAAATAAAAACTGACTCCTTACTTTGGCAAAATACATAAATAATGGGAAAATATTATTCTTTACATTTAAGAAATACCTTAAAATTCATTGTTTCGAGAAAATGTTTACCAAACTCAAAACCACTAAATAACATTTAAAAAACTATTGTAATGTGGAAATGTAATGTGGAAATGGGTCAAAATGGGTTTGGTGTATTTAGTGAATGATTCAGGATGGAAAAAAAAAACAGCAATTTTATCAATTTACATATTACCAAATTGAGAAGTTCTTTGACATTTCAAAACTATCAACCTCAATGGAAGCAAAAAACATTTCTCTTTCAAAATACAAAGGCCTCATCCCAATAGATCTCAAGGACGCCCAAGTCAGGATCCTATTGAGAGTGTTCTTGGAAATTTACCTTGTAATGTCCTTTCAGAAAATAACCACACAGAAAATCTGAGGTAGTTATCAGCTGCACACATCAAATAAGCATGTGGAAAAATGGGCAGTCTCCAAAATAAAAAGGGTGGTGAACAGAATTTTAAAAATATCGTGAAAAAGTCTAACATTTTCTGAGTTTTCTGAAAGAATGTGATGTTCTTACATGTGACCTGAATCAAGCAGTATCATCTGGGTGCTTCTAGGGAGCTTGAAGATTCTCTTTACTAATGAACATGTGCCAATTTTAATGTGATGAGGGAGCGTTATGAAGACAACTAATTTCTTGTATTCTTTTCCTGTATAAATTTGCATTAAAACTGTCACCGTTGAGACAACAGAGAAAGAACAATTATCATCACTGACCTCATCATCATAGTACTGATGAGAACCAACTCTGCTCAGAAGTTAAAACCCACAAGAGGGAGCAAAATGTGCCATGATGTGATCCATCAATTTGGCCTTTGGGTTCTTCTGAGCTGAAGGCAATGAAGACCTAGCAGACTAAGGACAAACTTTTTACCTCTCCTTTAATTGCCTAAAAGGATTTAGATAGGAGCCTGTACCAGGAAGACAGTTATAAACAGAGATAACTTTATTTATAAGACTTATCTGTATGGCATGGTATACCTCACCTCTGTTTACCAAGCATTTCCTCTTCTCATCTTCACCTGAATAGTCTTCCTCTGCTTTGAAGTTCCAGACCTTTACTTTCTCCTTAGCTCAAGACTGTACATAAGCCCCAATTGCCTGATTGCCTTTGAGTTTTTACGTCTTTGTGGGCTCCCCCCTCTATATGTACATCATTAACTTTGTTCTCTCCTATTGTTCTGTCTTATGTCGATTTAATTATTACACCAGCTAGTAAATGTAGAATGGAAGAAGGGAAAAGTGTTTTGCCCCTAGATCTATGTCAGAGAGAAGAGGAATTTGTGTCTGATGTTCATCCTTATGGATATGACTGGGTTCTTAAAAATAGGCTAGTATAATGGAAAGTAGTAGAAGACACGTGTAGAATGGTGTGCCATTGAAGTATGCGTAGCATGGAACAGAAAGCAAATTTAAAAAGTTTTGTGCATGGGATTCTTCCAGGCTGTACAAATAATAGAAAAAGCTCGATAAAGAAGTGGGAACTGAATTGTTCCTTGAACTATAATAAAGGAGAAGTTTAAAATGCGAATTAACGTGCAGGAAGATGTATGTTTGATCTGGATTTACTGACTGTTAATACAAAATGCTGGAACAGATATTCTCCACAATTAATTATGATAGCCACAGTCCATTTAAAATGGGAAATCATTATCCTTTTGAACCTCCTCTATCATCCAAGTCAATTCTAGTCTCTAAGTTTGTATTAGTTCCCCACTGCCACTGTAACAAATTACCACCAACAGGGTTTTTAAAACAACATCAATATATTACCTTACAGTTCTAGAGGTCAGAATTCCAAAATCAGTTTCACTGGACTAAAATCAATGTATCAGCAGAAACATGTTCCTTCTGGATTCTCTAGAGGCAAACGACTTTCAGCCTTTAGAAAGATTGCCCTTTTCCCTTGGCTTGTGTCCCTGTTTTACCCTAACCTCTGTTTCCATCCTCACATCACCTTTGACTCTGACACTCTGGCTCCCTCTTATAAGGACCTTTGTGATTATATCCGGTCATCCTGGATAACCCAGGATAATCTTTCTATTTCAATATCCTTAGATTAATCACATCTGCAAAGTGCCTTTTCCCAGGTAAGGTAAAATATGCCTTATTTTATAACTCAATTATATATGGTGGATCTACATTCACTCTGTGAATGATTTGATAATATCTGGTATCTGCTCCAAAGTATATTTGTAAATATTTGTGAATATATACACATATATTTAATTATTCTGCTTTTGTTTTTAAATTTGAAAAAAAAAAACTCCCTTGCTTGATAGCAACTCCTTTGCTGGAGGGCTAGTTTTAAAGCTAAGAAGCTGATTTATCTATCTGAAAGTATTTTCTAGAGGTGAATCATATAACCTTTCATTGATGACATTTTTTTCTCTTGGTATGAACCAAATATATAATTGCTAGAATAAAAGGCATGCGGCAATAACCTGGAGGTCATGAGCTTGAAAATCTACAGAAATGCTTAAAATATGTTTTACATTATTCTACTGTTTTAATTGTGGATTTTGACTGCTTAATCTAAAACTAAGTCAATGGTCTTATTTTGTAAAATATTCCCTTCTAATCATTCCAACTGAACATTCATTGAATTAACATTTTTTTTACTGTCCTCCATTTACTACAAGCACACACATAATAGTAAAATCATAATATAGGTATATATTGTACATTTCATTATTTTCATTCTAATGAAACCCAGAATAATGAGGAAAGGGGATTTTAAAGAAATACAAATACCCCAATGCCCCCATTTCATGATCTTGTCCAGTAAAAGGTTATTTTATTTTTACAACTGTTCAAGTATTGACATACAAGATGAAGCAAGACGCCACAAGAAATGCTACCTACACTGTGGATCATGAAGGTTATGTGCATGTGGTAGGATTTAATCTCTTTGAGAGTAGGGATTCAGGAAACCTTAATTGCATATGGCGGCAGTAATTATGTGGTCATTGGCATGTGTACAGTTCAGACATTGTACAGACATTGAAGGAATTCAGTATAAAACACTATCAACATTTCAGCATGGTGTCATAGTCGATATCATAGCTTGGAGCCGAGAAACTAGATGTGATTCATTGCCTCCAATAATCAAATTTTGTACTTCAGCTGCTGATATGAAAATAAGGTTATTGACTTCAGATCTTCAAGACAAAAATGAATACAAGGTTTTAGAGGGCCATTCAGATTTCATTAATGGTTTGGTGTTTGAGCCCAAAGATAGCCAAGAAATTGCAAGTGTGAGTGATGATCATACCTCAGGATTTGGAAGTTGGAAGGAAAGCAGACAACTCATTTTGTTCTTCATTCCCCTGGAATGAATGTGTGCTGGCATCCTAAGGAACTTTTAAGCTGATGGTTGCAGAGAAGGGGACAAGCCGGTTTTATGATCTTTCAGCTCAACAGGCTATCTTATCTCTTGAATTGAACAGATGCCATTAACGCCAGCCCACTGGTGCTTCAAAAACACCTTCAAAGTTGGAGCTGTTTCAGGAAATGACTGGTTAATTTGGGATATTACTCGAACCAGTTATCCTCAAGGTAAGAGACCTGTCCACATGGATCAAGCTTGCTTATTCAGGTGGTCTACAGTTAATGAGAACTCGTTTGCAACCACTGGTTATCCTGGCAAAATGGCAAGCCAGTTTCAAATTCATCACTTAGGACACCCTCAGTCTGTCCTTGTTGGTTCTGTAGTCATTAGATCTGGCTTTTCCTGGAATAGAATTCTCTGACTGTGTGCCATTGGAGGATGGCACAAGTTGTTGTTTTGGGTAACTGGAATGTAAAACAAATTTTCTGTGTACCTTAGTCCATAGACTTTGTATTTTTAATACATATGTTGGACAACTCCCTATTTTTATGTCAAATATACTGTAAGCTCTAGAAATGTCCCAATTTTTGCTTTTGTTAAATAAAATGTTAATGGTTTGAAAAAAAAGAAAAAAAAAGAAATATAAACAACAGAATATCCACATATTAATATCAAAACATGGATGTTTATCACCACTTCAATAAAAACCAATTGTCTTAAAAATTTGTTTCCTAAAATATTTTAATTCACTATTTGATACTTCTAGAATATAATCAGCAGATTAGTATAAATAATGATGTCTATCCCTTGATTTAAGATTCTAAGAAAATCAGTTTGTCTCCCATAGTGAAAGAAATCACAGCTACTCTGAAAAAGGATGATTTATTATAGCTGTGGTTAAACTCAGGATCCCATTGTAAAAAACAATATTGAAAACT
Organism: Prionailurus viverrinus; assembly: GCF_022837055.1. Lineage (NCBI taxonomy): Eukaryota > Metazoa > Chordata > Mammalia > Carnivora > Felidae > Prionailurus > Prionailurus viverrinus. Next base: position 222,818,366 of record NC_062561.1, on the reverse strand, counting down.
CAAACATTTTATATAATCAGGAAAATTGTGGAAAAAATGTTCATATAACAGACTACAAAATTAGTATTTTTAACTTTTGGTAATTTATTCAAAGTTAAGGCAGTTAGTTAATAGATGGCATTAAAATCCTGGCTTGTTGAAAAAAAAAATTATGGTCCAACTATACCTTCAAAAGTCAGTGACTGCCCCCCCCTTTTTTTTTTCTTTTTGCAATTTTCCTGTGTATGTCTTTTTAGAAAATCAGGACAATTTTCTTCTGGCTTTCTAACTATGATTTCAAACTCAAGTAATTATGTTGTGCTTTCCATGATTCCTTCTGGCTTTCTAACTGTGATTTCAAACTCAAGTAATTATGTTGTGTTTTTCATGATTCCAAGTATAATTTTAGTTGTAAAATGTCTACTTATTAAATATTCTTGTAGCAAAATAATTACATAGTAAAGAAAAGCAACTCAAACACCAAAAAAGAAATGATGAATTATTGCTTCCAACAACTAAGTAGTACTCCTATCTCATTGTATACATTTTTGGAGAATGGAACTTCTACAAAAGTGAGGTCTGAATTTTCATCCATGTGTGAGGAGTCTGAGAATGACTGGAACAGGGGACACAGACATGACTTTACTTATAGCTGTTAGCAATAAAAACTTTAAATGTTTGGTTCCTGGATGTAAAGAGAGGAAATGCAAGAGATTTTTTCTCCAAGGAAGTCTAAAAACACAAGAGTAGTTATTTTATAAAATAGGATCCTAAGTGACAAACTGAGTAGCTATATTTAAAATGCCACTTTCATAGTATGTTACTCATGATTACATTATTATATTTATTCATTAAATTATAAAAGACTTTTCAGTAGAGAAAATAACACTGGTGAATGAAAGAAAGGTACACAAAATAATCTATAATATACTACCTTCTGGTTCTGATTTTGTTTACCTTTCCTACCCATTTTTTCAACTTTGGCCCCCTCATTGCTTTCTTTTCCTTTTATGTACTTGCATTATTAAAAGGCAAAATGAATAGTATGAGGCACAGATATGACTGAGGTCTCAGTGACTTCTATTTACATCCAATTGTGACACAAGATAATTTCTGTGATATTCCTGCATTTCATTCTCTTAATATTGCTGTGATTATGTGTGGGTATAATCAGGCATCTCAGTTTAAGGCTACACTCCATTTGTAGCCATCTACTTGGAGAGGATAATGAGATTTATCCACAGTGAATCAGTGAATCAGAGTCTTGAGAATGGATAAGGAGTCTGGAGTCTAATCATAGGTCATCTTTGACTGGAAGGGGTTGAGAGCTGAAGGGAAATCAGTGTTCTATTCAAGGTGTATTCTGGTTCCAAACTTGAGTATGTATATTGTAAGTGAATTATCAGTGTAATCATTTTAAGTCAGTTGTGATGTAAACAATCCCAACACAAATTATTACATCAAATTATTTATCAACACTGTGTAGTTGAGACAGCATATTGAATGCTTTAGTGATAGCATAAGTAGTGCACAGGCCAACTTTCATTCAAATTCAATTAAACATTATTTGTGGACCTCTTCACTGCTGACACAATGCTCATGTGTTCAAAAGCAGATTTAGTGAAAAAGTCCTATGTTAGACAGCTTGTATGCATATCTATAGGAGCAATCTTATTCGAAACAGAAGTCTAGATAAAGATTATCGCTGAATTCGAAATGATTTTCTTATGATTTGCTTCCTACTCATTGACTTTCTATTCAGCCTAACACACCAACACAAAATTTCACTAGGCTATACATTTATGAATTATCTTGCGGGGAAGGTTCAAGGCAGCCTTAATAATTAATAAGTAACTGTTGAAGATGAGGCTTAGGCTGTCACATGTAAAATGAGCCCGTAGTGACTTGTGAAATCCTAAAACTATCATGAAAATAAAAAGTAGCACCAATTATGTGTACAAGTTGATACTTAAGAGGTTTCATATGACAGTTTTCAAATAAATAGCATATTGTGAATGTAAGACAAGTAGGCTTAGAGATTTATTAATCAATTCAATTTCCATAACATGAACCAGAAAATGTAAAGGGATTTAATTCCATGCTGTATTTGATTTAAAATATATTTTCAAATTATCAAACTCCATGATACAAATACATTAGAATAACACAATTATATTTATCCCACTCAGGTTATATACATTAATCCATTGTTATTAGGGAAAAAATGTAACTTGTTTAACTAGTACGAGTTAAATAGATATGAGCCATCAACTGAGGGATTTGAAATTATATTCCAGATCTGGTTTTGGTTCTAAAGGCTCTTCATTTTCAGAGATAACAAACTTCCTTTTCCTGACACATACACATACACATATATGTACATTCATATACATGTATACTATATATGTATGCATGTGCGTTTTAAATGCAAACCAGAACTTTGGCATATACAAAAGAAAGAGGTAAGGTTTTAATGATTTCAAGAAAGTGTAGAATAATGATGGTATTGAACTGCTTTTCACTTTCAAACCAAATTAGAAGCCGTAGGAAATAAAATAATGATAATGGGGCTCTTTAATTAAAATAACCAATTAAAATCATACAACTACCAAGAGGAAAAAATATATAGTAAAAATGATACGAATCTGTAATATCTTAAATTGAGTTTACTTTGGAATGCCACTGAAACTCAAATATAATATGATTTTCCAGGCAGTGATTTTGCTGTGAATATGCACGCATGCGTGTACACACACACACACACACAGTGAATGAATGAATGCTGAGGCTGAATAAACAGAATGACCAAACTACACACACAAAGGACATAATAAGAATACAACTCTCTTCTCTTCCCACCCCAACACCCACTTTACCCAAGTAAGCTATTCTGTGGAATTCATCCTTTCCTTCTCCCTGGATGAAATCTAGGGCATGGAACAAGGAATATTCTGATCACATTTAGTTAATTAAAACCTGTGCTTAATCTAGTCAACAGAAATTGCACTTTAGTTCAGTCAATTTTTATAACTGATATATCCTGTCATGTGTAAAAACAAATATATATAAAAAAAAAACTGCAGCCTTTTCCTTCCTACATCCAAATATCCCTCACCACCTCCAAAGACAGAAAAAGGATGAAACCTGGAGGAGAGATGAATGAAGGGCAGGAAAGCTGTACTTTCGCACCATCGTGGTGATCTAGCATCCATACCCTGTGGGCATGAATGCTCTATGAAGGTTGGCCTTTCTTTCAGGTGGCGCTGTGTCAATTCCTTATCGCTCCCTCCTCAATCCTAAAATCACCTGGGTATCCTACCTGAAGTTTCTTCTACATAGACAGACGTGTTCTTTCACAGACAAATTGGTGGGCTACCTACATGTCATTTGTAAGCTGCGTAGCATCCCAGGGTTTACTTCTAGCTTCCTTCCCATGACATCACCTAGCCTTTCTTGAATGACCCAGGGTGTCTCTCTCTAAGGTTCCCTGAAAAATACTCACCCATCCTCTGTTCTAAGAAATGCTGGACAAGCAGGAAGTCCCCACTCAGGCAACTTCTATTCATTCTGTCCATGCCAATTGCCAGTCCTAAACTCTCAGCCTATGGAATGTCTGACATATCTCTTGTGCCCTTGAAGTTCAGGAGATATATGCCAGTTCTCCAAACAGACACATCAAAGCCACTCTCCCTGGGTTTGTGGGTCTAAAATGAACTGAAGCACTTCCAAAAAATCCTCTCTGGATCTCAAACTCTGTGACTACTTCAATATTGAATCTTCTATAACTTCCAAAGGGTAAAGTGCCAAGTTTCAAAACCAGTATCTTATGAATACTTTTGATAGCACTGTCTGGGGTGGTATTTGAGAACATGTGGATAACTGATTTACGTTATCTTCAACCAAAAATGAGACTGAAAAGCCTCCACTTTAACACCTGTTCAGCTCCTTTGTAGTTTATCTGTATGTAGCTTGGGCAGAATATTTATAAGCAAATATAAAAATTAAAAGATAGGAAGGTTTCCTTCTTATATAGAAAAGTTCTTACCTAGAAGGAACCCAGAAAGAATCAAACATTGCACATGGTGTATAGGTAAGCAACACCAGAAATAAACCTTTGGATTTGCTGAATACAGCCATGTTCATGCAATGGGTTGATTTATCTCTTCAAACTATATATTTTTCAAAATCACTTGTACTCACATAATGACCATCTACAACATACCCATAACATGTATATATTTCAAATTTGAAAGTATTCTTCAAGTTTTAATCATGGAATATGAAGATTTAATAATGTAACTTCTTAGGTCTAACCAGATTAAAATATAAATAACCAATCAATTGAAATAACCAATTTCCATTTCTGAGAGCTATCACTAAAATAAATGTTCGTCTCCCTAATAAGTGTGTTCCCTATCAATAATGCTAACCACAAACATACACATGAGAAATTCCTTCCTTGCATTAGCATGTAGTTTCCAACATGTACTCTTTTATACTGCAAAGGAATGCTTATTCTCTTATATTACTGAACACAGTAATTATGAGATAGAAGGCTATGTTCTTCTTGCATAAGGCCCTAATTCCAGAGGTTTACCTAAGTTTTTAGGTGTTGTTTTCCTATCCATAGACTACTCTTCTTTTTTTTTTAATTTTTATTAATGTTTAATTTATTTTTGAGAGAGAGAGAGACAGAGTGTGAGCGGGTGAGGGGCAGAGACAGAGGGAGACAAGGAATCTAAAGCAGGCTCCAAGCCCCGAGCTGTCAGCACAGAGCCCAACGTGGGCCTCGAACCCATGAACTGCTAGATCATGACCTGAATGAAGTCGGACGCTTAACCAATTGAGCCACCCAGGCACCCCATAGACTATTCTTCTGTATTCAACTTGTTCCAAATACGCTTCGTTACACAATTCTCTACAGTTAATTATTTAGACAAGTTACTCTAGTATGATTTGGCTACTTTTGTCAATGGAGACATACTGGCAGAAAGATCTAAAGAATAATTGTAAAGAACAACTTTTCACTCATTCGGTAACACCAAGACCTGTTAAATAAAGTACAAATGAATATATAGTAACAAGCTTCATACATGGCAAATGTCATCTCATTTTAAAAATCCTGATTGGATATATAAAATTCTGATGTATTTAATAAGGGGAGATATGGACACAGGAAGGAAACTTCTTATTTGTGTATTAAAAAATAAATATTGGGTGAAACCACATGTATAGGGACCAGTTCTAAAATTATGAGCTAGTACCTGTAGATATATGAGTGATCTTTTAATAAATTACTTTTCTATTTGGTTTCCTTATTTATTAGAAAGTTCTTTTGAGATAACTCTTTATGATTGTCTAGCAAATGAAAACTATTGCCTTTTTTCAAATTTCCTTGTATTTTCCAACTTTTGAAGGCAAATTAAACAAAATTAAACAGAACAACAAGAACGTTTTGAGAAATAAACTTGCGGAAGATGGCAGCGTAGGAGGACGCTGGGCTCACCGCGCCTCCTGATCACTTAGATTCCACTCACACCTGCCTAAATAACCCAGAAAACCACCAGAAGACTAGCAGAATGGAGTCTCCAGAGCCAAGCGCAGACAAGAGGCCCACGGAAGAGGGTAGGAAGGGCAGAGAGTCAGTGGGCGCTCCATGGACTGGCGGGAAGGAGCCGGGGCGGAGGGGCAGCCTGCCGGCCAAGCAGAGCCCCCAAACTGGCTGGCAAAAGTGGAGGGGCCAGACGGAGTGTGTTCCCCCAGCAAGTGGGACTTGACATCTGGAAGGTTATAAGCTAACAGCTCTGCTCGGAGAACGGGAGGGCTGGAGGACAACGGGAGGGACAGTTGTTGAGTCCTGGAGGACAGAGCTCAGCTTGGCAGGGAACAAAGGCGCTCGCCAGTGCCACCTCCCTCACCTATCCCCCAGCCAAAATCCCAAAGGGAACCAGTTTCTGCTAGGGAACTTGCTTGCACCACGCAAACACCCAAAGCTGTGCTTCTGCGGATCCACCCCTCCAGCGGGTCTGACTCCCTCCGGGTGTCACAGCGCCCCTCCCGAAGCTGATCTCCAAAGGAAAAGCGAGCTGAGCCTGCCCCTCCCGCCCCCGTGCACCCAGCTGATCCACCCCAGCTAATACGCCAGATCCCCAGCACCACAAGCCTGGCAGTGTACAAGTAGCCCAGATGGGTCATGCCAACCCACAGTGAATCCCACCCCTAGGACAGGGGAAGAGAAGGCACACACCAGTCTGACTGTGGCCCCAGCGGTGGGCTGGGGGCAGATATCAGGTCTGACTGCAGCTCCACCCACCAACGCAAGTTATTCAAGACAGCACAGGGGAAGTGCCCCACAGTCCCACACACTCCAGGGACTAGCCAAAATGATGAAATGGAAGAATTCCCCTCAGAAAAACATCCAGGAAATAACAACAGCTAATGAACTTATCAAAAATGATTTAAACAATATAACAGAAAGTGAATTTAGAATAATAGTCATAAAATTAATCGCTGGGCTTGAAAACAGTATAGAGGACAGCACAGAATCTATTGCTACAGAGATCAAGGGACTAAGGAACAGCCAGGAGGAGGTAAAAAATGCTATCACTGAGCTGCAAATTAAAATGGAGACAACTACGGCTCGGATTAAAGAGGCAGAGGAGAAAATAGGTGAACTAGAAGATCAAATTATGCAAAAAGAAGAAGCTGAGAAAAAGAGAGTTAAAAAATCCAGGAGTATGAGGGGAAAATTAGAGAACTAAGTGATGCACTAAAGAGAAATAATTTACGCGTGATTGGTATTCTAGAGGAGGAAGAGAGAGGGAAACGTGCTGAAGGTGTACTTGAAGAAATAATAGCTGAGAACTTCCCAGATCTGGGGAAGGAAAAAGGCATTGAAATCCAAGAGGCACAGAGAACTCCCTTCAGATGTAACTTGAATCGATCTTCTGCACGACATATCATAGTGAAACTGGCAAAATACAAGGATAAAGAAAAAATTCTGAAAGCAGCTAGGGATAAACGTGTTCTAACATATAAAGGGAGACCTATAAGACTCGTGACTGATCTGTCTACTGAAACTTGGCAGGCCAGAAAGGAATAGCAGGAGATCTTCCATGTGATGAACAGAAAAAATATACAGCCGAGAATCCTTTATACAGCAAGTCTGTCATTTAGAACAGAAGGAGAGATAAAGGTCTCCCCAAACAAACAAAAACTGAAGGAAGTCGTCACCACTAAACCAGCCCTACAAGAGATCCTAAGGGGGATCCTGTGAGACAAAGTACCAGAGACATCACTACAAGCATGAAACCTACAGACATCATGACTCTAAACCCGTATCTTTCTATAATAACACTGAATGTAAATGGACTAAATATGCCAACCAAAAGACATAGGGTATCAGAATGGATAAAAAAACAAGACCCATCTATTTGCTGTCTACAAGAGACTCATTTTAGACCTGAGGACACTTTCAGATTGAGAGTGAGGGGATGGAGAACTATTTATCATGCCACTGGAAGTCAAAAGAAAGCTGGAGTAGCCATACATATATCAGACAAACTAGACTTTAAATTAAAGGCTGTAACAAGAGATGGAGAAGGGCATTATATAATAATCACAGGGCTTATCCATCAGGAAGAGCTAACAATTATAAAGTCTATGCACCAAATACGGAAGCCCCCAAATATATAAAACAATTAATCACAAACATAAGCAACCTTATTGATAAGAATGTGGTAATTACAGGGGACTTTAACACTCCACTTACAGAAATGGATAGATCATCTAGACACACGGTCAATAAAGAAACAAGGGCCCTGAATGATACATTGGATCAGATGGACTTGACAGATATATTTAGAACTCTGCATCCCAAAGCAACAGAATATACTTTCTTCTCGAGTGCACATGGAACATTCTCCAAGATAGATCATATACTGGGTCACAAAACAGCCCTTCATAAGTATACAAGAATTGAAATCATACCATGCATACTTTCAGACCACAATGCTATGAAGCTTGAAATCAACCACAGGAAAAAGTCTGGAAAATGTCCAAAAGCATGGAGGTTAAAGAACACCCTACTAAAGAATGAGTGGGTCAACCAGGCAATTAGAGAAGAAATTTAAAAATATATGGAAACAAACAAAGATGAAAATACAACAATCCAAACTCATTGGGATGCAGGGAAGGCAGTCCTGAGAGGAAAATACATTGCAATCCAGGCCTATCTCAAGAAACAAGAAAAATCCCAAATACAAAATCTAACAGCACACCTAAAGGAAATAGAAGCAGAACAGCAGACAGCCTAAATCCAGCAGAAGAAGGGAAATAATAAAGATCAGAGCAGAAATAAACAATATAGAATCTAAAAAAACTGTAGAGCAGATCAACGAAACCAAGAGTTGGTTTTTTGAAAAAATAAACAAAATTGATAAACCTGTAGCCAGGCTTCTCAAAAAGAAAAGGGAGATGACCCAAGTAGATAAAATCATGAATGAAAATGGAATTATTACAACCAATCTCTCAGAGATACAAGCAATTATCAGGGAATACTATGAAAAATTATATGGCAACAAACTGGACATTCTGGAAGAAATGGACAAATTCCTAAACACCCACACTCTTCCAAAACTCAATCAGGAGGAAATAGAAAGCTTGAACAACCTATAACCAGTGAAGAAATTGAATCAGTCATCAAAAATCTCCCAACAAATAGGAGTCCAGGACCAGATGGCTTCCCAGGGGAGTTCTACCAGACGTTTAAAGCAGAGATAATACCTATCCTTCTCAAGCTATTCCAAAAAATAGAAAGGGAAGGAAAACTTCCAGACTCATTCTATGAAGCCAGTATTACTTTCATTCCTAAATCCGACAGAGACCCAGCAAAAAAAGAGAACTACAGGCCAATATCCTTGATGAATATGGATGCAAAAATTCTCAATAAGATACTAGCAAATCGAATTCAACAGCATATAAAAAGAATTATTCACCATGATCAAGTGGAATTCATTCCTGGGACGCAGGGCTGGTTCAACATTCGCAAATCAATCAATGTGATACATCTCATTAATAAAAGATAAGAACCATATGATCCTGTCAATCGACGCAGAAAAGGCCTTTGACAAAATTCAGCAAACTTTCTTAATAAAAACCCTCGAGAAAGTTGGGATAGAAGGAACATACTTAAAGATCATAAAAGCCATTTATGAAAAGCCCACAGCTAACATCATCCTCAATGGGGAAAACTGAGAGCTTTTTCCCTGAGATCAGGAACATGACATGGATGTTCACTCTCACCGCTGTTGTTTAACATAGTGTTGGAAGTTCTAGCATCAGCAATCAGACAACAAAAGGAAATCAAAGGCATCAAAATTGGCAAAGATGAAGTTAAGCTTTCACTTTTACAGATGACATGAAAAATCTGATAGACTCCACCAGAAGTCTGCTAGAACTGATACATGAATTCAGCAAAGTTGCAGGATACAAAATCAATGTACAGAAATAAGTCGCATTCTTATACACTAATAATTAAACAACAGAAAGACAAATAAAGAAACTGATCCCATTCACAATTGCACCAAGAAGCATAAAATACCTAGGAATAAATCTAAGCAAAGATGTAAAAGATCTGTATGCTGAAAACTATAGAAAGCTTATGAAGGAGACTGAAGAAGAAATAAAGAAATGGAAAGACATTCTCTGCTCATGGATTGGAAGAATAAATATTGTCAAAATGTCAATATTACCCAAAGGTATCTACACATTCAATACAATCCCAATCACAATTGCACCAGCATTCTTCTCGAAACTAGAACAAGCAATCCTAAAATTCATATGGAACCACAAAAGGCCCCGAAGAGCCAAAGGAATTCTGAAGAAGAAGACCAAAGCAGGAGGCATCACAATCCCAGACTTTAGCCTCTACTACAAAGCTGTCATCATCAAGACAGCATGGTATTGGCACAAAAACAGACACACAGACCAATGGAATAGAATAGAAACCCCAGAACTAGACCCACAAACGTATGGCCAACTAATCTTTGACAAAGCAGGAAAGAGCATCCAATGGAAAAAAGACAGTCTCTTTAACAAATGGTGCTGGGAGAACTGGACAGCAACATGCAGAAGATTGCAACTAGACCACTTTCTCACACCATTCACAAAAATAAACTCAAAATGGATAAAGGACCTGAATGTGAGACAGGAAACCATTAAAACCCTAGAGGAGAAAGCAGGAAAAGACCTCTCTGACCTCAGCCCTAGCAATGTCTTACTTGACACATCCCCAAAGGCAAGGGAATTAAAAGCAAAAATGAACTACTGGGACCTTATGAAGATTAAAAGCTTCTGCACAGCAAAGGAAACAACCAACAAAACTAAAAGGCAACCAACGGAATGGGAAAAGATATTTGCAAATGACATATTGGACAAGGGGCTAGTGTCCAAAATCTATAAAGAGCTCACCAAACTCCACACCCGAAAAACAAATAACCCAGTGAAGAAATGGGTAGAAAACATGAATAGACACTTCTCTAAAGACATCCAGATGGCCAACAGGCATATGAAAAGATGCTCAACGTCGCTCCTCATCAGGGAAATACAAATCAAAACCACACTCAGATACCACCTCACGCCAGTCAGAGTGGCCAAAATGAACAAATCAGGAGACTATAGATGCTGGCGAGGATGTGGAGAAACGGGAACCCTCTTGCACTGTTGGTGGGAATGCAAACTGGTGCAGCCACTCTGGAAAGCAGTGTGGAGGTTCCTCAGAAAATTAAAAATAGACCTATCCTATGACCCAGCAATAGCACTGCTAGGAATTTACCCAAGGGGTACAGGAGTAGTGATGCATAGGGGCACCTGTACCCCAATGTTTATAGCAGCACTCTCAACAATAGCCAAATTATGGAAAGAGCCTAAATGTCCATCAACTGATGAATGGATAAAGAAATTGTGGTTTATATACACAATGGAGTACTATGTGGCAATGAGAAATAATGAAATATGGCCCTTTGTAGCAAAGTGGATGGAACTGGAGAGTGTGATGCTAAGTGAAATAAGCCATACAGAGAAAGACAGATACCATATGGTTTCACTCTTATGTGGATCCTGAGAAACTTAACAGAAACCCATGGGTGAGGGGAAGGAAAAAAAAAAAAAAGAGGTTAGAGTGGGAGAGAGCCAAAGCATAAGAGACTCTTAAAAACTGAGAACAAACTGAGGGTTGATGGGGGTTGGGAGGGAGGAGAGGGTGGGTGATGGGTATTGAGGAGGGCATGAGCACTGGGTGTTGTATGTAAACCAATTTGACAATAAACTTCATATATTGAAAAAAAAAAGGTCATTCAAAAACAATTAAGCTACGTAGAAGTATAGATCAAAATGCCATTATCTGGTGAATTATTGTGATACAGTCAAGTAATTTAAATAATACAGAACATAACAAGGGGACTTAATCCTCTGTATCTCTAAATCCCTGAATTCTTACACTAATTTTAAACTCTTTTTGACTGTATAGACCGAAATATGTTAGAATGAGGTGGCAATAAAATATATTTCAAATTTTTTAATGTTTATTTTTGAGAGCGAGACACAGAGAGACAGAGACAGAGAGACAGAGAGAGAGAGAGAGAGTGAGAAACAGAATGCAAGCCAGGGAGGGGCAGAGAGAGAGAGGGAGACAGAATCCAAAGCATGCTCCAGGCTCTGAGCTGTCAGTACAGAGCCTGACGTGGGGCTCAAACCCACACGATCCTGACCTGAGCCAAAGTCAGACGCTCAACTGACTGAGCCACCCAGGCACCCCAGCACTAAGATATATTTAAAATTATAAAAGCATGTTTTCCATTAAAGTTTCCAAAATTAGTATTTGAATCTTTTTTATAAAGGTAAAAGAAAATAGGCTGATCTAGAACCAAAGAATATATATTCCTTATACTTTTTTCAAAATATTTATTTTGGTATCAATAATGTGGCATAGGAATTTGGGGTCTCTATTGCTGCTAGGCAGCAGCAACCAAAACAGTGCATAAACGCCTCATGATGATCATGTTTTAAATAAACTGTACTAAGTACAATTGTGTTACTGTCATAGCAATAATTTTCTTTACCTCAAGATCTTCATATAACAAAAAAAAAGTAACAAAAAGCACAAAACAAAACAAAAATATTTTACAAAGATAAAGAACAAAAGTTTACAGTTGGTTTTATAAATTGTTTTACTAATTTTTTAAAAGTTCAGATATTATGGGACAGACATTTTATTATTACTGTCTTACACTAAATTTCCAATATAATGCTTGATAAGATACAAATAGCACTCAGAGAATGAACAAAAGTTTTCAGTAATCCTGGAGAATTATGCATCTCTTTCATATTCAAGTAAAGGGCATCTGAAATTCCTTGTTTTAAATTTTTTTTTTTCAACGTTTATTTATTTTGGGGACAGAGAGAGACAGAGCATGAACGGGCGAGGGGCAGAGAGAGAGGGAGACACAGAATTGGAAACAGGCTCCAGGCTCTGAGCCATCAGCCCAGAGCCCGACGCGGGGCTCGAACTCACGGACCGCGAGATCGTGACCTGGCTGAAGTCGGACGCTTAACCGACTGCGCCACCCAGGCGCCCCTGAAATTCCTTGTTTTAAATGCAGTGTGAACATGTCTCTTTACATAAAGCACACCACCGCATTTCTTTCATTTCTCACCCCATTAACTCCCTTGACCAAGTGCATGCAGATCTTTGGGGGGTTCAAAGTGTTTGAAAGTTTCAGATATGCTGAACTGTCAGAGTGGGAGTGTCATATCAATTCCACTGGGATAACAAGTATTTTTCAAATATTCAAATATTTGAAAAATTTCAAATATTCATGTATTTTCCTTAGGTGTCTACAGACTCCTTACATAAACAACTTACCAAGTGTGTCTAACCAACTCTACTTTTGACTTTGAAATGCAAGATGTATAATCAGAAATAATTTGAAACTGAGGTGATTCATTGTATTCAAATGAGTCCATTTGGAAACTCTAACTTTTCACTCAACATTGTTACCCTCATTAGTGGAGGAAGATACTAGAAAGGCTCAACAGAAAGAGCACATTTGATATCAGTTATCTGATATTATCTGATATTATCAATTATTTGATATCATGTACCTACCTACTTCTAATGAGCAAAAGGCAATATAAAGTATGAATTACTTCTGCAAAATTAAAAATATAGGCAATGGCAGACAGGAGAGGAATCAATGCTATGTGAGGACACTAACACATTCCTTTCAGTTCATTGATATGAACAGGGTGCAATTTTATTTTATTGACAACCATTCCTTCCTTTTTTTTTTTTCTTTGATCTCAGTGATTTCATGTACCTATTTCTTAAATGTCTAAAAACTGCCCGATTGTGAAACAACAAAATCAAAATACTAACGCATCAAAATCAGCATGAATGAAACACCCGTTGCCACTTCCCTCTTTAACTATAGAAAATGGCTGGAGGTATTTCACAATTACCATTTCTATGACATCACTAAAAAATTATAATAACCTCTTTCAAAGCTCACTGAAATTGGCTATTAATCACTGTACAAGTAGACTCTGTAATTTAGCTTTTCAAAGCCACGTGACCTTCCAAGTGAGTGGCGCATAGTATATAGCATGTTCTTCCCATACATCAGGTATTAGATTTACACTTGATATTTCCACATGAATAAGCGTGTAAAAGCTAAAATTGACCATGGACAAAAGACAAATGGGGAACTACTCTTCTTCTAAAGCCTGCTCATCCAAAGTCTTCTTTTGACAAGGAAGACCAGTTGCTTAGGTCAAAACTACAGATTGCATTTATTCATTTTTCCTTATCCGTCATATCAATTCTTTTAGCATATTTTTCCAACTGTAACTTAAGATTATATTTTCCCCTCCCTCCTTTTAATTCCTCTTTCTAGCACTACTGTAATCTTGGACTTGAGCTATTGCAATGATTTCTTAACTAGGCATCCTGCCTCCATTCTTGCCCATATTTTCCAGCCAATCAAATACTTCTTTAAAACACCAACTGCATGATATAATTTCTCTGTCTCGAATCCACCAATGATTTCCATCTTATTTCAAATACAATTCAGTCCTCTCCTGACTGACACAGCTTGATTTATTATCTGTTTGGAAGGCCTACTTACCACTGTGGCCTTACTTATTACCATTTTGAAAGAAGGCATGGTTCTTGGTATTGCTACTGCAGAGTTCATTAATCCATAAACATCTCGTATTTAAATTATTGCATTGCCCAAAATAAGGAAGATATTTAACATTTTGAAAATGAGATATAATTATAGAAGTAAAATATAAAGCAAAGTTAAAAATAGAAAATGCCACTTTTTGGAAACCCTCTAATGCATATTCAATGTAAGCAAAATGAATTTTCCTGTCCTATCATTAAAACTTGCAGTCCATGGTGGTTGTGGGGAAGAGAAATCTCAATTAGTCTTTATTTTGGTCATTAGAGATTAAGAAGCCACATTACATTTTTACCAATTTGCATTTAAAGATGAAGCAGGATTTTTGTATTAAAAGAATAGTACTTTTTATATAGTATAGTAAAATATTACTGAAGTTCCCTTGATATATTCTGTGTTTATTTTAAATTTATCTTTGAGGAGCACCTGGGTGGCTCAGTCAGTTGAGCATCTGGCTTTGGCTCAGGTCATGATATACAGTTCGTGGGCTCAAGCCCCGCGTGGTGCTCTCTGCTTACAGCTTGCTCAGAGCCTGGAGCCTGCTTCGGATTCTGTGTCTCCTTCTCTCTCTGCCCCTCCCCTGCTAGCACTCTGTCTCTCTCTGTCTCTCAAAAATAAATAAATGTTAAAAAACACTTTAAAGAAATAAAAAATAAAAAATAAAATTATCTTTGAGGAGCGCCTAGGTGGCTCATTGCACTAAGCGCCTGACCCTTGGTTTCAGCTCAGGTCATGAGCTCACAGTTCGTGGGATTGAGCCCCATGACTGCTATCAGCACAGAGCCTGCTTGGGATTTTCTCTCCTCCCCCTCTTTCTGCCCCTCCCCAGCTGGTGGTCTCTCTTTCAGTCTCAAAATAAATAAGTAAACTTTTAAAAATAATAAAATAAACTTATCTTTGAAATTGTGCCAATATAAATGAAACCTTTACAAAAAAAAAAAAAGGAAAGAAACAGTCTATTAAAATACTCAAAGTGGGAAAGACACTTGGCATATTCAAAGAGCTTTACAATAGTTAAATGAAGGAATAGAAGCATAGAAAAAAAAAAGGATTCTTTGAGAGGTGGACAAGGGTATAGATATAGAGATCTGTGTAGATTTTGTTAAAATATAATGGAATATCTGATAAGGGGGTTAATACACTAATTATATAATTTATACAAATCAACACGAAAGAAACCCAAACAATTCAATTAAAAAATGGGCACAGGATCTGAATAGACATTTTTCCAAAGACAACATACAAACACAACAGACACATGAAAAGATGCTCAATCATCAGGGAAATGCAATCAAAACCACAATGAGCTATCACCTCACACCAATCAGAATGACTAGCCTCAAAAAGATAAGAAATAACAAGTGTCAGTGAAGGTGTGGAAAAGAATGAACACTCATGCACTACTGCTGGGAATGTAAACCACTGAGAAAAATAGTATGAAGGTTTCTCAAAAAAAATTTTTTTTTAAATGCTGTAAGATCCAGTAATTCCACTACTTGAGAATTACCCAAAGAAAACAAAAACACTAACTTGACAAGATATATGCACCCCTGTTTGTTTGTTTGTTTATTTATTTAATGTTTATTTTTGAGAGAGAGTCAGAGTGTGAGCAGCGGAGGGTAGAGAGAGAGAGAGAGGGAGACACAGAAACCGAAGCAGGCTCCAGGCTCTGAGCTGTCAGCACAGAGCCCGATGTGGGGCTCAAACTCATGAACTGTGAGATCATGACCTGAGCCGAAGTCAGGCGCTTAACCAACTGAGCCACCCAGGCACCCCATGCAACCCCATGTTTACTGAACCATTATTTATATTAGACAAGATATGGAAGCAACCCATGTGTCCACCCATAGATGAATGGATAAAATAAGTCTATAGATAATAGCAAAATCCAGTAAAATAATTAGAAACAAATGAGTTTTTAATATTCACCAATGTTTTATATAATTAATATGTAATTATAGATATAAATATGCAATTCAGCTTTTAAAGGTTTATTTATTCATTTTGAGGAAGAGCGAGAGAAAGCATGAACAAGAGAGAGGCAGAGAGAGAGAGGAGAAAGAGAGAATCCCAAGCAGGCTCTGTACTGGCAGCGCGGAGCCTGATGCGGGGCTTGAACTCACAAACCATGAGATCATGACCTGAGCGGAAATCATGAGTCAGAGGCTTAAACAACTGAGCCACTCAGGTGCCCCATAAGTATGTAATTGATTTTTAATAACGGCTGTGTTTAGCACTCACCTTGAAAAATTTCTGGGGGTTTAATCATCAGCTCTCCTAAGCCAGTGCTTAGGAGATTCCTGCACACCACTGCTAACATATCTAATACTTCAAGTGAGATTTTTTTCAAGTCCTGTGAATCTCTTCATGTATTTAACACACACTCTATTAGCCTTGTATCATCTACTCAGTTGTGCTGTTCAAGAGGGCAAGTCATGTTGCACTTTGTGATATGTATTCTTAAATGGCACAGACCTGAACCTGTGAACAGTTACCCAATAAAATTATCTATTTGCTAGTACATCTATGACCTCTTCCTTCTAGCTCTACAAGTTTTTGAGTGGAAAGAACATTTCTGTATAAGACTTTGAAACCTATGAGGGTTAAGTCTCCTTTGAGTTATATTCATGATATAAAACAATTAGCTCATGGGAACTTCAAATCTGGCATAATTTATGCAAAATCCTGACATATTTCCTCCAACTTAAGATATATGTCACTCAAGAGTCCAGGATCTCTGTGTGGTTGGCTTTTGTTGGAGCTTCAAGGTAAAAAAGACAAGGGTGCTAATCATAGCAAAGTAGATCGGGAGGATGCACAACCGTTTTGAGTGAGCTTGAGCGTTCAACCTGGTTGTACTGAACCAAACTATTTTTGGGTTTTCTTTTCTTTCTTTCCTTTTCTTTCCTTTTCTTTTCTATTTTATCTATTTCTTTATTTTAGTGCTTTGAAGGGATTCATTCTAAAGTAAAAGAAAACCATGGTCAACTTATCTTATGAGAATTCTAAGTTTTTCCCTTGACCTGAAATCCATCAGAGACCAGAGACATAGTCCTAGATCCTGAAACCTTGGGCATGAGTGGAATTCATACAAACAAAGCCAAGGCATTTTCCTTTGCCAAACAAGTGCCCCTATAATTGCCAGAGGATGCATTCAAAATGTTCCATGTCTGTATTAGTTTCCTAGGGCTGTCATGAAAAAAAAAAAAAAAAAGCCACAATCTGTTGGCTGAAAGCAACACAAATTTATCGCCTCACAGAGATTAGAAATGTGAAACCAAAAACATTAAGACCATGCTCTCTTTTAAATCTTTAGAACAGAATCCTTCCCTGCCTCGTTTTAGCTTCTGGTGATTTTCTGGCAACTCTAGGAGTTAGCTGGCTTATAAATGTATTACTCCAATTTCTGCCTCTTCTGTCAGTTGGCTGTCTTTACCTAGTATATTTCTATTTTTTTTTTTTTCTCCTCTTATAAAGACACCAGTCATGTTGGGATTGGGACCCATCCTAATGACTTTATCTTAACTCGATTATATCTGCAAAACCCTATTCGCAAAAAGGCCACATTCATAGCTACTGGAAAATATTCAATATATTCTTTTTGCAGATGTAATTCAACCTGTAAGAACATCTTAGTAGTTTTGTCTCTAGAGGAGGAATAAATACCACTTTGAAAGTATCACAGATTTTAGCTGACAGGCCGACTATTGAGGATTTAATTATTATACAATTGCTGTTACATAATTAGTAGGTCTATGTTTTCACACATGGTAACATCACAAAGTTGGTATTTTCTTATTCAAATTTAATATATAACGTATCTTTTTAGATATTTTAATGTTGCATGTTAGTTTACAGCTATATTTCAATAACACTCATTTTATACACTCAAATTAAAATTACTTTATATTTAATATGATCCTCAAAAGTGTTTCCACTTAATTGCTCCTTTTAATTTATTTCCATTATAGTTAATCATACTTCCTGTTTGTCTCAAATTAAAAAATAATCTAAATGGCAGAAAACATGATTTTTTTTTATCTATTAAAACCTGCTCCCTTTCATGCACCTTCAGTAAGTATATCCATTTAATAGCACTATAAAGTGTTGGTGTGGCTGCAATGATATCATTGACTTTATTGCTATAATCATGGTATAAGACCAAACTGTACCCTCAGCAACGGATTTAGTACCCCAACTGTTGCAGGAGCCTCTCTCAGACTTTTCACAGTATAACATGCATTCCTTTGTAACTCAAATATTAATTATCTGCCATACGTATTTTAGATTTTATTCTTTTTAAAAAAATTTTTTTTTCAACGTTTATTTATTTTTGGGACAGAGAGAGACAGAGCATGAACGGGGGAGGGGCAGAGAGAGAGGGAGACACAGAATCGGAAACAGGCTCCAGGCTCTGAGCCATCAGCCCAGAGCCCGACGTGGGGCTCGAACTCGCGGACGGTGAGATCGTGACCTGGCTGAAGTCGGACGCCCAACCGACTGCGCCACCCAGGCGCCCCTAGATTTTATTCTTAAAAAGGCATTTCATTATATCAGGTCATAAAACAAATTTTCTTATTTACCCAACCTTCACTTGTTTGGTTTGACGTATATAATAAAATGTGTATTATAAAATTTTAAAATGAATTATCAGTCATATAACAGTTTACTCTTATTTTTATGCCAAAATTAGGATTGCATTATGATGTATCTTATACAATCTTATGCAAACAATGGAAAATTAATATGCCCCCAACATTAAAATGTTGTCTGTCTACACTTTCTTTAATCCAATAATAAATAAAAAGCTCAATAATACATCATCCAAACAACTCAATTCTTGGTGAGCCAAGAGTAGCTGACAGAAATTTAAAGACTAAGGATCTCTCAGTTGAGTCAGTTCATACTTTTCAAATGAACGAATGAGATACATGTGACTGTGATAATAATAGAAACATAGGAAATTACTTTGCTTTAAAACTGCAGCATGTGGAGAAGAAAATCAAATTCCTGTGGAGTACATTAGGAAAACAATACAAAATAATGAATTAAAAGAATGAAATAATTGATATATAAAATGAAGCAAAGACATAATTGTGAGTTAAAAATAGATGACTTCCCAAATTAAAAAAGAAAGAAAGAAAGAAGGAAAGGGAGAAAGAAAGAAAGAAAATTAGATGAAGCAAGAACAGGCTAAAGTAGAAACTAAAGGCACTTGTAAATATCAAGTTTAAAGTACCAACATTTTAGAAAAGATATCAGAAAACTTAGCAAATTTTGCTCTTTCTTTTGAAAGGCCAAATATGAATTAAAAAATTGTGCTATTTTACTTGAGTCTCCTTAATTCATTTTTTTTAAATGTAGCTCAAAAATTATTCATAATTAAAGCAAGGTAAATTAAAACTAAGATGGAACTTTTTTTTTTAATGTTTAGTTATTTTGAGAGAGAGGAGGGGAGAATGAGAGGGAGAGTGACAGAATCCCAAGCAGGCTCCATGCCCAAATGTGGGGCTTGATCCCATGACCGTGAGATCATGACCTGAGCCGAAATCAAGACTCAGATGCTTAACTGACTGAGCCACTCAGGCACCCCAAAACTAAGATTGAACTTTAAGTTTCTACTTATGGGAGAAATATTTAAGAAGTTTCATAATATCCAGTAACACTGAGGGCATAAGAAATGAGAAGGTTCATAACCTTTGGTGATAATGTAAATTGATTGATATAACTTTTTTAGAGCAGTCAGCAATATTTTAATATGCTTTATTTTGACCCAGTGATCCTAAGAAGTGAGTACAGGAGACTCATTTTGCTATCATTAGAAAAAGCAAAGTGTATTCAAGTAAGGACAACCAGTTAAACAAACTATGGGTCACCCATGGGTTAGAAAACAAAAAACAAAACAAAACAAAAAACCTGTCAGTCCATGAAAGAATGAGGTAGATCTCAAAAGTCAAATATATAGAGAGATATATTTGTGAACACAAAATGAACAATGTATATAGTGTAACTGCCTTTGTGAAAATAAGTTTTTAGTTCAATATTAATGACACATGTAAACTTTTGGAAAGGTACAAAGTGGAGGATGATGGGAAATTTCATATTTCTCTTTATTTATTTTGCCTCCACTTATATGCTTATTATTATTTATTTATTTACTTATTTCAACTGTCACTATCATCTCCTGATGATCTTGATGGTCTTTATGTTTTTTCCATTATATTTGGTTTTTATCATTGTATTTTTCTATTTCTATACAAATTTGGGAAACCTTATATAAACATATTGATAGTATAAGAGTGAAGAAAGGGTATTCAATAAATACTACTAAAATTTTTTAACAATTGAGAAAAATCAACTCAAAACCTAACCTCATTGTAAAAATGACTTCATGCTATACATCTGTTCATTGCAGACAGACCAAAGTGTCATTGACAACAAACTAAAATGTGTCCTAAGGAATAGCTGTCAAACACTGAAAGAATGATGGCTTATGACTCTTAGAGGCCTAACAGAAATAACAAAAATAACCTCAAAAATCGATGCATTATGGAACAAAACCTTTGTTAAGGATATTATAGGGAAATCCCCCACCAAAAAAACCTGACAGGGGCACCTGTGTGGCTCAGTCATTGAGGTGTCCTACTCTTGGTTTCAGCTCAGGTCGTGATCTCATGGTTAGTGAGATGGAGGTCCACACTGGGCTCTGTGCTGACACAGTGGGAGTCTACTTGGGATTCTCGCTCACTCCCTCTCTCTCTGCCTTTCCCCATTTGCACACGTTCTCTCAGAATAAATAAACATTTTTAAAAACACTCTGAAAAAATAAAACAAAACATTAAAAATATGTAGTTGAGGGGGTGCCTGGGGGGCTCAGTAGGTTAAGCGTTTGATTTTGGCACAGGTCATGATTTCCTGGTTTGTGGGTTGGAGGCCTATGTCGGCTTCTGTGCTGACAGCTCAGACCCTGGAGCCTACTTAGGGTTCTGTGTCTCCCTCTCTCTCTCTCTCTCTCTCTCTCTCTCTCTCTCTCTCTCAAACTCAAAAATAAACATTAAAAATTTTAGAATTATATATTATACACACACACACACACACACACACACACACACATACAGTTGAGTGAAAAGCAAAAATCACAATCCAGTAATCAGAAACAAAGAGAGAATCAAAGTGAGAGCCATGAGAGGGGGAGGGAGAGGAGATAAAATCAGGACTAAGTGTGGGGAATAAGGTTAGGAATTCCCAGGGCTTACACCAATGGGTTAACAAAGCATAAAGAAGTATAAACACATAGGATGTTCACACCCGAGTTTGGGTAAACAAGATGAGGCGTATAAGGATAGAGAAGCGGGGCTGGGGTCCTCAGAATAGGGAGGTGCAACCTGAGGTTATTTCCCTTGCCTTATCCCCAGGATAGCTAAGATAAACAGACACAGCATCTCGTATCTCCATTAACAACCATCTGCCCATCTGCCCAGTGCCAGGATTTTGTTTTATATTGACCCAAACCCCAAACACTGTATCTCTTCAAAACCCCTTTTCCCTCATGCCCATGAGTTAATGTTCACCGATTCATTGTCTCTTTGTGCACACCCATCACTTTTGTAAGCCTTCTGATCCTAATAAATACGGGGCAAGGATCCTTATCCGGGGCACTTGTGTTTTCCCAGACATTAGCCATCTCTCTCGCATTTTAATCCCGTGTCTCACTCTCTTGATAGACAAGAGAGAACTTTAGACTTAGAGTCTACGACAACTAAGCAGATATCATAAGAGCCGGTGTTGAATGCTTGTAAAAGGCAATGCCCGGCCCATTATTAAGAAGGTAGTTGAAAGTGGGCTTCCTACACAAGCCTTAGTTAAGAAGAGAGTGACTTTCAGTGTTTTAAATTGCAACTAAAAAATGTGGGAAGATAGTCACTGAAGAAAAAAATCATGTGCTTCCTGCTCTTGTGAAAACTTGAACCTCAGAAGACATTAACATAAAAAACTGAACTAGAACCAATATAATCCATAGATTCTAGCAAAATTAAAAACAAAATCTGGGGGCGCCTGGGTGGCGCAGTCGGTTAAGCGTCCGACTTCAGCCAGGTCACGATCTCGCGGTCTGTGAGTTCGAGCCCCGCGTCCGGCTCTGGGCTGATGGCTCAGAGCCTGGAGCCTGTTTCCGATCCTGTGTCTCCCTCTCTCTCTGCCCCTTCCCCGTTCATTCTCTGTCCCAAAAATAAATAAACGTTGAAAAAAAATTAAAAAAAAAAAAATCTGCCCATAGGAATGTTCATAAACACAGGCCACCTGAAAAACTACTAGAGAAGACAAGGCACACTCTTCAGACAAACTCACAAAGTACAGGAAAATCAGTGAAAAAACTTACTACCAGGAGAGTGTCCACCAAAGCAGGAAAGAACCAACTCAATCCATATAAATACTGTTAATTTAGTTATTTGGGCAATTAGTAAGGGAGTTTGGAAATCATGGCCAGAATCTATAGTGGGAAATTTGTTTCAGGAGACATGCCAAAAGACTAATATATCATTAAGTAAAGAAACAAAACAACTATGATTCTAGCAAATGAACAAGTAGACCACAAACATACAATTAACATAAAGATGCAATACAGTTAGGAATAAATCAACAGAAATGTTTAAACTGAAAGTAGAGAAACATGAGACAGAATAATGAATAATATCTTTTTCAAAAGTCTAATTAGCAAAATATATTAACCACTGCTGGCAACACAAAACTGTAACAGATCACTCTAATAATTGCTCGTATGTGTGCGCACTTGTGTGCAAATGGCACAATGCTTCCGAATAGGTTTTTGACAATGTTCATACAGAGCTCTAAGTACTCATGATAAATTTCTTAATTCCTTTTTGAGAGACTACTCAATGAAAATGATACTAAATATAAAATATTCCATAAATTCAAATTTAGTAGTACTACATATACAATGTTTTAAATATGAAGTTAAGTCATATAAGCAAAAGTATATAGACCAGATTACTGCCTGGATTCTAAATAATACGGTTTACAGAAAATGCATAATAATATCGAGTACCCACAAAGTGCCTCATGTATAATTATTCAAAAACATTTGTTGAGTACATGGATGAAAAAGTGGCTAAATGAATTAAAGTAATATGTATCAAATAGACATAGGAATTTTGGGAGGACACAAACATTTGGTCCATAGTAATGATTATGTAACAAAATTTTATTACACTAAAATTCAAATATTTTCCTGAAGTATTTAAATGCATTTTCATTCCCTTCTGGTGTCTCATCAGCTCTTATCCCTCCTCACCTCTTATAGCAGTTGCCATTACAGAAAATCCTTCTTAATTTAAACTTGTTTCCCTTCACATTAGTGACATTTATTCCATTTCTACTCTTGTGACAAAACGATTTCCTTTTATAGGACCCAATTCTTCTTGTAGAGGAACCTATAGTTCTGCCAGTGTTCACCTTTTCTTTATTTCTGTAGTCTCTTTCCCAAATTTCCCCCATTTCTTTGATATTCAAAAACTTTGGGTGAAGTGATGCCCATAGTCTGGATATCCTACTGACATGCAAACAGTGAGAAAAATCACTTACCATCCAAAAATTTAGTAGGCATCAAAAGAGTTGACCAGAGGGGCGCCTGGGTGGCGCAGTCGGTTAAGCGTCCGACTTCAGCCAGGTCACGATCTCGCGGTCTGTGAGTTCGAGCCCCGCGTCAGGCTCTGGGCTGATGGCTCAGAGCCTGGAGCCTGTTTCCGATTCTGTGTCTCCCTCTCTCTCTGCCCCTCCCCCGTTCATGCTCTGTCTCTCTCTGTCCCAAAAATTAATAAACGTTGAAAAAAAAAAAAAAGAGTTGACCAGAAAATTTCCTTCTAGGTCTAAGTATCTAGAATCTCTTGCATCCATAAATCCATTACTGATTTCCAGCCAGAAATTCTATTACATATCTTGTCTATTGCTTGTTGGAAAATTATATATTAGGAGTAGTCACTGAAAAGCCACAGTTCTGAATCATCAAATATATGTTTGTCTTCCAATTATATTTCCAGCCCTGACCTAACCCTTGGATCAAATATCCAAATAATGAGTCTGTTTCTAATTTAGATGTTTCACAGATATTTCAAATAATCATGTCACAGAACTCCAGACTTCTTTCTCCTATAATTATTTCCAATACCAGTATCACATCACAGTAAATGCACTCAGTGTGTCATGTAAAGAGTCTAGAAGATATTCTTCATTCCCTATTTCCCTGAATTTCCTACATCCAATTTATCACCAGGATCCACTGGATCCATCTTCCATATATTCTATAAATGCATCCATTGCTGACCATGTACTTTTATTATCACCATAACCCAAAACCACAATTACTTATACCTAAATTGTAATAGTCCATTAACTCTCTCTACATCCACACAGGTACACTGGAATTTATCATTTTCATGATGAAGACCAGATTAATTCATTCTCTTACTGAAACCCACCAGCCACTTCTGTCCTCATCAGACTTCTTACACAAGATCTCACACGATCTGCCTTCTTGCACAATTTAAATCACAGCTATTATCTTATCTTCACTAAATGAACTTTAATAAACTGGTCATCTTACTTTTCCTCCAATCAGCCAAAGCATTCTCTTACTCGAGGGACTGGAAGCATTTCCATCTACATACCTTGGCCAGAGGTTGACAACTCCCTCTCCAAGCTCTATGCTTTTTAAGACCCTACAGATCACAAACAACTGAAATAGGGTTTCCTTTTTTTCCTGTTTGAATGCTATGAAGTTTTTTTTTTGTTTTGTTTTGTTTTGTTTTGTTTTGTTTTGTTTTGTTTTGTTTTGTTTTGAGGGGTTTTGCTTTTTATTTTGTTTTTAGTTCCTGGGAGTTTAGTAAGGCAATAAGCACATGGGGATTATGGGAAGATGGTCACTCGAGGCCTGAATTGAGACATGCATGGCAAAAGGATGTAAGCCTGAGATAGCAAAAATGTGACAGAGTCTGTATGTGGGCTTGTGTAAGTGTGTGAGTGTGTTTGATAAGGTATGACTAAGCATTTAGTAGTGTGTGTGTGTGTGTGTGCGTGTGCGCGTGTGTATACATGTGTAAGTATGTACAGGGATATGAGTGAATCTTTGTGAGTATGTCTGAGCGTGAATGAGAATATATGAGAATGTGTAACACTGTACATTTGCTCAGGTGTGTTTCTGTGTGTTGGGGGGGGGGGGTGCCAGGAGGGAGGGCAGAGAGAAAATCACGGTGTCTGAACTGGTAAGCCAGAAGAAGAGAGGAGGGTAGCTGGTTTTATTTTGGCTTCCCCAAATCCCCAAAGTGGGTGTATAGAAACTCTTACTCCTTCACCTCTACTAATTTTGTGTCATGTTAGAGACACTTTTAATGGCCTGGAAATCCTGAGTGGGAAAAATAAGACATGCAGAAGCTCCTTGGGGAGCTTGACAGGATCCAGGTTCCAGACCCTTCAATCGTCAGTTGCAGCAGATCTATGCTACCCCTCTGGCCTATACTGGTTTGAGGTGAAATAGAATGGGGTGGGGAGAAGACCTTGACAGCCCAGTTTGTGTTTACATGTTAAAACTGCAAATATTGAGAGAGACAGGAGGTAGATCTCCATTTATACTCCTGTATCAGCTTCCTGGCATGTGTAGGGAGGGCCTGCATTGTTGAAACCAATTCCCCTGAGACACGGCCTCCATGGCTCCTTCACATCTCTTCTCAGGTATTACTTCCGATCAGTCGCCATGATGAAACCTCCTAAGGGTTCTCATCCCACTTCATCTCTCTCACTGCTTTATGTTTGTTTTTAGTCAGCCCTACCTAACATCAGATTTTAATTTTTTGTTAAGGAATTAATTTTCTCTCTCCTGCACTAGAAATATGTGCTAAATGAGGGGAGGGACTTAGTCTCCTGTTTTTTAACACCATATTGTCACTGCTTAGAAATATATTGGTGCATAATAGTTGGTCATTAATATTGTTTGAATGAAGTGAAGCCATGGATGTAATGTCTAAATAATGTCTACTAATTAAATACTTAACTCTTATTTGTAACTAGTTTTTCCCTGTCCCTGCCTTCTAAAGGGCAGTGAAAGACAAGCAGGTTCATCTTTATAAATTAGTACTGTGATCATGACTATTCCCCCCCTTAACACCCTCCTTCATGAAAATAAAACTTACTTCACTTTTATTAAGATGTTGATAAGAGGGGTGGCTGGGTGGCTCAGTCAGTTAAACGTCTGACTCTTGGTTTTGGCTCAGGTCATGATCTCATTGTTCATGGCGTGGAGTCCTGCATTGGACTCTATACTGACTGCAGAGCCTTGATTCTCTCTCTCCACCTCTCTCTCTGCACCTCCCATGTCTGTCTGTCTCTCTCTCTCTCAAAATAAATAAATAAACATAAAAAAACAAAGATTTTTGGCACGCCTGGGTGGTTCAGTTGTTTAAGCGACCGACTTCGGCTCAGGTCATGATCTTGCAGTTTGTGGGTTCGAGCCCCACGTCGGGCCCTGTGCTGACAGCTCAGAGCCTGGAGCCTGATTCAGATTCTATGTCTCCCCCTCGTTCTATCCCTCCCCTGCTCACACTCTGTGTGTCTCTGTCTCTCAATAATAAATACACGTTAAAAAAATTTTTTTAAAACACAAATTTTTTTAAATGTTTATATTTTATATGTTTGTATTCCAGTTTTTAATTCTGTACTTTTGTTATAGATACCAAAGATGTCTTTAGCACTGTGTATATAGTTTTGAAACTATAAAATCTTTTTATCACTATTCCTCCTTTAATGTAAAATTTATAATTAAACATGTTATGCAATATATATCTTAAGTAAATAAGTACAGATCTAGATATATGGACACACATATATGATAGAATTTTAGGTATAGATACAGATACACATGCTTTTATATCCTCTGCAAAGCAGTGATATGTTTACAATATTTAACATATTGGAAATAATTAGAATTTTATCATGTAATACGCCAGTTTCCTCTTTCACACATCTGAAGCTTTGTAACTGTTTACATTACTGATATAACTTTTTAGTAAATTATAATTTCCCCATCTTGCCTGAGGATTACAGTTACCTGGAGTACTAATAAATGTTCTCATTCTTGGACCCTAACTCAAACCAGTGGAATCAAAATTTTAGAGGGTGAGTGGCTGGGACAATTGTCATCATCAAACAAGCAGGTAAACCCACTACTCCTAAAAGACAGGTGATTCTATAGAGCTCCTCAAATTATACCCATCACGGAGTGGAAAGCAAACAAATCTTTTTCAACTGAAAATCACACGGGTCCTATGTAAATACACCAGGGAGGCCATAACCAAATACTACAAACTGGGAGGCTTAAACAACAGAATTTATTGTCTCACAATTCTGGAGACTAGAAATCCCAAATCAAGGTGTCAGCAAGGCTGTGAAGGAAGAGCCTCCCTGGCCTCTCTGCTTGATAGAGAGTTGCCTCCTCCCTAATCTACTTTGAATCCTCTCCCTCTATGCATGTCTCTATCCAGATTTCCTCTTGTTATAAGTATACAAGCCCTACTGGATTGGGGCCCACCCAATGACCTCGTTTTAAATTGATTACCCTGATCTCCAAATAAAGTCACATTCTGAGATACTGGAGTTTAGGACCTCAACAAACAAATTTGAAGGGACACAATTCAACTCATAACAGTTTAATGACAAATATTTATTTATTAGTATTATTCATCTATATTTAATTTTACTAATTATTAATTGATATATATATATATTCACCACTCATTTATTTCTAAGCTTTCTCCCCTTTATCACTACAAGAGAAGTGGAGAGGCTGACTTTGTGATCCAGGTGAAGGTATCTAGGCACTTTCATTTATAAGAAATACAAAAAGTTCTCATAATCTCAGAGAAATTTCAAATTTCTTTCTGCATAACTTCAGAAGTGGGGTAATTCCTCAAAGCTGTGTGGCGATTCTTCTTTCCCATTTGAAATAAACAAGTGAGTCTGCATGTATGGTTGTATGTATTTACTTATTGGAGGATATAGGAACCCTTAAGAGAATGAAAACTGCTGGTTTAGCCTTGACAGAGGTGAAAAGATCAAAGATGAGATAGAGGCTTAGGGCAAGGGAGCTTTTGTGATGATGAATAGTTAATGAGCCCTGGAGAGCACAATCTGCTGCTTATAAGCATCCAGTCCTGACACAGTAAGACACACAAATCTCACGTTGTAAAGGGATTCTTATTTTATAAGCAGACACCTTGAAGATCTGGGTATTAAAATTCTGAAGTTTTTTATCTTACGTTATTGGCTTAAAAGAACCATGTGCCATGAAGATCATAGGGAACTATTGGTTTCCTAACTTGGTTGCACTTCTCTTATGGATACTTCAAAATTTTAACTCGTTCACCATTAATTTTTTTCATTTTATGAAAATTGATATAGTTATTCTTTTCTGTTTTTAAGATAATGGCTCTCAGATTATTTGGTAGACATAAGATATAGTATCTCTACATTTAAACTGTTAAGTACAAGGTGTTCCTGAGCGCTCAGCTTCCTTGTTCCTTTGTCCTTCCATCACACTTTACTGACAAAACCCTAATTCTTACTTTATCCAACATCTCTGCTACTCTGAATCTGCACGTGGAAAACTAAATTGGGTTGGAGAAAAAGACACAATCACAGTAACTGTTCTTACTTTCAGTTCATAAGCATCTCCCTGAAGTAAGCCATTAGTGCTATCTGGAATCCAACTAGGTTTCTCAAATCAATTCCTTCTTTTTCTCACAGAGGGGATAAATCTACACCTTTTCTTTTATAATAGGAAGCATTCTGAAAAAAAGTTACATACGTTCTCCCAACACCCCATCTATACACTACCTGTTTATATGTATGTATGTGTATTTTTCCGCTTTGCTTTCTAGAAAAATGAAAGAAACTGTCACACTCTTCCCTAAGTTCAAAACCTACCTGTTCCGCATGCATGAGATCCTACAACCTCTCTCTTAAGCTTTCTACTCTTACAACAGTCTGCCATATTTCTATCACCCTTATATTATTTAATTCCTGCAGAATCACTACCAGAGATAATAAAGGCATTCTGTAATACTGTATTCTATCTGAAAACAAGCCAAATACTTCCTTTATCCCACATTCCAGTCTACATACAAGGCTATGTCTGCTCCAATATTAGATCAAACTCCTATATTCTGTCTCCAATTCATATTTTGTCATTTTCCCTGAAACAAATTCCAAATATTTTATCTCCATTCTTTCAGGTCAGGGTCTGTTTAAGGACACCAATGACTTCACATCCCAGTAGGTCTTAGTCATTACCTTGTTCTCATGGCACCATATACCACAAATCAATCACACCTATTTTCTGAAGTGTTTTCTTTATTTAATTTCCAGAACATCACTCTCCTGAGCCTCACTCTGAGTTTTCTCCAATTTTGGAGATTCTTTTATCTTAGGTTGTTTTGCTGGATCTGTTAAAAGGAAAAAATATTCTGACACTTATTAAAGTGATCAGAAAGATTTTATTGAGAACTACCGCAATAGAGCTAAATGTACCAGGAGAGAGAGACTGTGCTCAAGTCTCTGAATAGAGCAAAGGCAGCTGGAGCTTTGTAGCCAAAGAACGGAGTGAGGATGTCAGTGGAAACAAAATTACTAAAGGAAACTTCAAGGTTAAAGAAATTCTGGCAAATCTTACTTAAGATTCTTGCTGAAGGCAGGTCAAGGACTTACCTACATCAGAGGTTACTGATGAAGACCTTCATCAGATATCAAAGGTGATCAGGTATCAAGGACAGAAGCATTCCCCCTAAATTGACTTAGCAGGATTCTTGCCAAGATGGGGCTGGAAAAGCCAAACACACAACGGGTGCCTGACTGAAGTTTGGTCAAGGACAGAGTCTTTGTCAAATCCTAACTTTGGTAAAATTAATTGTAAAATGCCCCAGGACTTAGTCTTTGGGCACTTTATCTTCTTTATATTTATTCCTAGGTGATCTCATCCTATACTGGGGCCTTCAACACAATCTATATTCTTCCAATTTTCATCCTTTAGTTTCTAACCTAAATATTTTCCCTAAGTTCAGGCATGCATATCCAACTGGCTACTAGACATGTCTGGTTGGATTACTTGTATGAATTTACATCTCAATATTTCCCAAGTCTAACTTTTGATTTCCTCCCCTAAACAAGCATCTCTGCCCACAGTGTTTCCCATATCACTGAATCACATTAAATCATGGAGTTTTCTTTGATACTTTATTTATTTCATTCATAAATACATTCTATCATGCCTTGTGGCTTAATCTTCAAAATAGATTAAAAAATTTACCATATCCAGGGGCTCCTGGGTGGCTCAGTCGGGTAAGTGTCTGACTTGGGCTCAGGCCATGATCTTATTGGTGAGTTTGAGCCCCACATCAGGCACTGTGCTGACAGCTCAGAGCCTGGAGCCTGATTTAGATTCTGTGTCTCCCTTTCTCTCTGCCCCTCCCCTGTTTATGCTCTGTCTCTATCTCTGTCTCTGTCTCTCTCAAAAATAAACACTGAAAAAATTAAAAATAAATTTACCATACCCAGCAACATGATCCAGGCACATAATACCTTTAACTTCTATTATGGATTATTATGCTAGCCTCCTACCAATTCTTGTTTTCACACATCTTCTTATATTGTATTCGTCTTTCAGAAACCAAAGTAATGCTTTTCAAATGTGAGTCATATTTGCTCAATGCCCTCCAATCATCTTCTATTTTATAAGGACCTTTGTAATACAATTCAAGTTCATCATCATGACCTTTAAGGCTAATCTGTCCTTGGAATTCTTCTCTGTCCTCAAAAACTTTTGCATCTTTCCAGCCTTCCAGACACAATGACTGATGGGTTTTGAACACTGCACACATATTCCTACATCTGTGCCTTTGTACTAGATATTCCCTCTTCCAAATGCTGTCCCTTAATTTTGGATATGACTCATTTCCTCACTTAAATTACGTCTTTTCTCACATATCAATTTATTCAAGAAGGCTTCCCAAATTCTATATAAATAGATCCACATCCTGATCCATCACTCTTTATGTACAAAGCTGACTTATATTCTTCATAGCACTTAGCATCTATTAACATATTGTTTGTCTACAGCTCCTTACTAAAATATAAGTTAAATTTTAAAAGCATTTTGACTTTTTTTCACTGCTGTATCTTAATACTTTAAACCTTCATCATATTTAATACATATTTATTGAATGAATAAAAGTGCACAGTGTATTCATCTAAGTTTAATACTCTTCATTTTGAAAAGTATATAGGAAGCACTGGATAAAAGCTTTTATGAATGAATATATAAAAGTAATGTTATTAAAATTGAGGGGAGAAGATAGGATATAAAACTAGTTCTGCCTTTTATTAATTGTAAAATTTTTGAACAAAAAACTTGAATCTGTTAAAAGTGTCCTTAACTTCTTTAAATTTTTAATGTTTATTTATTTTTTAAGAGACAGAGAGACAGAGTGTGAGTGGGGAAAGGGCAGAGAGAGACTGGGAGACACAGAATCTGAAGCAGGCTCCGGCTCTGAGCTGTCAGCACAGAACCCAATGTGGAGCTTGAACTCACCAGCCGTGATATCCTAACCTGAGCTTAAGTTGGACACTTAACCAACTGAGCCCCCAGGTGCCCCATTTTTTTTTTCTTTGAGAGAGAGCACACACACATGAGTGCTACTGCATGTGTGTCTGGGGAGGGGCAGAGAAAGGGACAGAGAGCATTCCAAGCAGGTTCTGCAATGTCAGTGCAGAGCCGACGCAGGTCTCCATCTCATGAACCTTGAGATCATGACCTGAGTCAAAATGAAGAGTTAGATGCTTAACTTACTGAGATACCCAGGTGCCCCAAAAGTGCCCTTCACTTTAAAAAGCAATTAATATCCTTACTAATATTATGGTGTACATTACAGACTTTCCTAAATTAGTACCCACTCGTGGATTTTATTTTTGTCAACTTCTAAGTTCATGAAAATTAAGGCTGAAATAGCGTAAATCGGTGTATATGTAGGATAAATTAGAACTCAGGGTCTTTTTCATCAGTGTCTCTGTCTATAGTCTTCTCAATCATGTTGTACCATCTTAAGAAATCACAGATTGGCATTCAAGAAATGATAAAAGTCCACATATTTGAAGGAAAAAAAAGTAATACATTGAGACATAATGAATTTGCATAATTGGCTCAAAGTGACACAGCTAGTAAATGATGAAGCAACAGAATTATAACTCAGAGCTCATCTTCTTACCTAATACACAATATTGGACTATACTTGGGCTGTGAATTAAAGACTTAATAATAAGAAGTTAACAAGGTATAGGAATGATGAGGAAGAGGATGGTTTATTTTA
Source organism: Prionailurus viverrinus (assembly GCF_022837055.1). Classification (NCBI taxonomy): domain Eukaryota; kingdom Metazoa; phylum Chordata; class Mammalia; order Carnivora; family Felidae; genus Prionailurus; species Prionailurus viverrinus. The sequence continues at coordinate 222,785,725 of NC_062561.1, read as the reverse complement.
TTTCATGTGTGTTTCCTGAAGAACTGGAAAGAAGTGATGACATGAATGGTCTGGAAAGAGCATGGAGTGGCTGCAGTTTGGTGAGAAATGAAAGAATCTTTCGTTCAGCAAGGCCCCAAAGGGGAGAACTCTACGTTCAAAGAGTTTTCACAGATTACCTGGACAGAAACACTGCCATAGGTAGAGGAGGTTACGTCAGGACAACCTACCAAGAAACACTGCAAAAATTAGACTGCTGTGGGTGATTCTCATCAGGGTGGCATGATAAAGAGATAAATCCAATTGAGTTTTGAAGAAAATGTACAACTTAGTGGTTCAATATAATCAGTGATAGAAAAGGAAACATGAGAAATGTTACAGATGATTGCAAACATTATAACAAACTGAAGGAAGTGTTGGAAAGGGTCTTAATTTGGTAGAGTTACAGTGATAAACAATGATTACTTCCATCGTGGCCATGTGCATAAGTGTATAAACAAACAGGAATAGACAGAAACATATAGTATAATAAAATACTAAGATGATGTGTAAAATATCAGGCTTTTAATGGTTATACAATACATAGATCAGTATGGAGATATATATCATTACAGAGAAAGCATTTTCAATTTTTGTGTTTTGTGTGTTCACTAACACAGAAAGATACCTCCAAAGCAGGCTCAACTCTGATATATGTAGGGCTCAGGCAAGAGTACAAATGTAGAGCCACATAGCATGTGTCTGAACAGTGAAAGAGAATGAATCATTTAATAGGCTCCATTCTCCGATCCTGACAAATAAACTTTTACAACAACCTGGAGGTCCAGGTTGGATGGATGGTGCCCCATGTCCACCCTCAAGCGGGCCCTGGAAGCACTCTTTGATTGCTTGGTCAGAGAGTGTTTGGACGTCTACTGGGCACTTCATCTTGAACAGTTTGACTCACCCCCTGTTGGTGAGAGGTGCAGCCAGAGAGCATCCTGAAATTGGCAGGAAGCCCTATTACCTGAATCTAAAAGTCAAACTGTCCAGATGGAGGCCCCTGAAATTTTCATAGCATTTTCACTTGGGCAGTATGATCTAGCATGACTTTTACCTTTCACACTTTACTATTTTGTGTTATTTAAATTCTCTTTAGGAGAATATTTTAAGTTTGTATAAAAATGGAACAGTATGCATTTTAACTTTACCATCTGATATAGGAAAAATAACTCACCCATTAATAGAAAATTATTTAGTATAACGTTTGCAGACGTGTAACTTACATCTTTAAGTGAAAAGTATAAGGGACTAGTATAAAAGCACTTAACAAGATGAACATAAACTAAAATATTGTCTACATTAACTAAAATATATTTTCAGTAGAGAGGCTGCATAAAGATACTGTATTTAACAACAAAAAAATACTTTCTTCGATGCGAGATTCACTATAATCCAAGCTGAGATGCAGATGATGTTAAGTACATCTTGTTACATAAAGGAAACCATAACTATTGTAAAATGGGAAGTCACTAGAGATCTTTTCCTTAAGCCTTTTCATTCAGCCTTCGGCAAATCTCTTTATTCTAAAACTAAGGAACTGTATATTAACCTTTAAAGACATATGGTGTAGATAGGAAAAAAATCCAGAAACTGAAATATTAGTCAAGAAACAAGATATCCTAAATATAAATTTCAGATCTTGTTTGTTTGTTTGTTTGTTTATTTATACTAAGGTAATATCGGCATAGAATACTATATTAGTATATACGTTCAGATACACAACATAGGAATTTTATATTTGTGTATACTGCAAAATAATCACTACAGGAAGTTTACTTATCATTTGTCACCAACAGGTACATTTTTTCTTGCAATGAGAACTTTAAGATTTACTCTCTTGGCAACTTTTAAACATGCAGTGCAATATTACTGACTACAGTCACAATGCTGCACATTACTTATTTTATATCTGGAAGTTCATACCTCTTGGCCCATTTTACCTGTTTGCTCACCTTTTGACACTCCTCCCCTCTGGCAATCACCAACTGCTCTCTGTATCTATGAGTTTAGTTTTGTATATTTTGTTTTGTTTGTTAATCAGATTCCACATTTAAGCGAAATACTATTGTATTTGCTTATCTATCTATCCATCTATCATCTATCTATGATATATATTACATCTTTATCCATTCATGCATCAATGGACATGTAGGTTGTTTCCATATCTTGGCTATTATAAATAACGCTGCAATAACCATACAGGTGCATATACATATTTAAAGTAGCGTTTTCATTTTCTCCAGATAAATACCCAGATGTGGAATAGCTGGATCATATGGTAGTTCTATTTTTGGTTGCATTCTATAATTGGTTTCATCAATTTACATTTTTAGTTGCACCAAATAACATTCTCCCAACAGTGCAAGAGGGTTCCCTTTTCTTTATATCCTCTCCAACACTTATCATTTTTTGTCTTTTTGGTAATAGCCATTCTAACAGGTGTTACATGATATCTCATTGTGTTTTTGATTTTCATTTCTCTGATAATTACTGATGTTCAAAATCTTTTCATGTGCCTAATGGCCATCTCTGTATGTCTTTGGAAAAATATCTACTTAGATCCTGTGCCATTTTTTTTAATTGGAATGCTTGTTGTTTTTTGTTTGTTTGTTTGTTTTTTGTTTTGCTACTGAGTTGAGTTCTTTATATATTTTGGAATATTAATCAGATATTAATCAGATATACAATATGCAAATATATTCTCCCATTCAGTAGACTGTCTTTTCATTTTGTTGATGCTTTCCTTTGCAATGCATAAGCTTTTTAGTTTGATGTAGTCCCACTTGTTTATTTTTGCTTTTGTTCCCTTTGCTTTTGGAGTGGGATCCCAAAATCAAATGCCAAGACCAATGTCAAGGAGCTACCACCTTTGGGGGCACCTGGGTGGCTCATTTGTTTGAGCGTCCAACTCTTGATTTCCACTCAGGTCATGATCTCACAGTTCATGAGATGGATCCCCTTGTCGAGCTCCATGTTGAGCCCTGTATTGAGTCAAGCCTCTGTGTGGAGCCCCATGTCAGGTTTCCTGCTAACAGCAAGGAGCCTGCTTGAAATTTTCGTTCTGCCCTTCCCCAGCTCACACATGTGTGCATGCTCTCTCTCAAAATAAATAAATAAATAAATATTTTAAAAAGGAGCTACCACCTTTGTTTTTTGTTTTTGTTTTCTTTTGTTTTTTTTCTAGGAGTTTAAGTTTCAGGTCTTGTATTCATTCTTTAATCCATTTTTAGTTACTTTTTGTGCTTGGAATAAGGAAGCAGCCTACTTTCTTACATTTGAATGTGACTACCCAATTTTCCCAACACCATTTATTGGAGAGACAGTTCATCCCCCATTTTATATTCTTGCCTACTCTGTCATATATTGACCATATATACATGGGTTTATTTCTAGGCTCTCTATTCCATTCCATTGATCTATGTGTTTTCTTTGTGTTTGTCATTACCATACTTTTTTGTTTTACTATAGCTTCATAGTATAATTTTAAATCAGAGAGTGTGATGCCTCCAGATTTGTTCTTTCTCAAAATTCTTTGAATATTTGGGGTCTTTAGGGTTTCTACACAAGTTTTAGGATTGTCTGTTCTATTTCAGTCAAAAATGCCATTGGAATTTTGATACAATTGCACTGAATCTGTAGATTGCTTCATGTAGCATGGGCATTTTAACAATATGAATTCTTCTAACTAATAAGCATGAGATATATTTCCATTTATTTGTGTCTTCTTCATTTGTTTTATCAATATCTTATAGTGTTTAGTATAAATTTTTTTTTCACCTCTGGTTAAAATTATTCCAAAATATTTTATCCTTTTTGATGCAATTGGAAAAGGCATTATTTTTAATCTTTCTGATAGTTTTTGGTTAGTGGTTAGATATAGAACTGATTTTTGTATACAGATTTTGTAAACTGCAACTTTAGTGAATTTGTTTATTAGTTCCAATATTTTTTTGTTGGAGTCTTTAGGGTCTTATGTATATAAAATTACATTATCCACAAACAATAACAGTTTTATTTCTTTCTTTCCAATTTGGATAACTTTTATTTTGTTTTCTTGCCTAACTGTTCTGGGTAGGACTTAAATGCTATGTTGAATAAAAGTTGCAAGTGTGGACATTCTTGTCTTCTTCCTGATCTTAAAGAAAATTCTTTCAGATTTCCCATGGTAAGTATGATGCTAGCTGTGGGCTTTTCATACATGGCTTTTATTATGTCGAGGTATGTTCTCCTTATACCTACTTTCTTGAGCATTTTAATCATAAATGTATGTTTAATTGTGCCAAATGTTTTTCCTGCACCTATTAAGATAATCATATGACTATTATACTTTATTTTGTTAATGTGGTGCGTCATGGTGATTGGTTTCTGGATGTCACACCATCCTTGCATTCCTAAAATAAATACCACTTGATCATGGTGAATATTCCTTTCAATGTACTACAGAATTCAGTTTGCTAATATTTTGTTGAGGACTTTTGCATCTATGTTCATCAGAGATACTGGCCTGCAATTTTCTTTTATGCATGTGTGTTGTTCTTGTCTGGGTTTGGTAGCAGGGTAATGCTGGCCTCATAACATGGGTTTGAAACAATTCACTTCCCTTTAATTTTCTCTGGAAGAGTTTGAAAAGGATATTAAATTTTATTTGAATGTTTGGTAGAACTCACCACCGAAGCCATTTGAAAGAGTTTTGATTACAGATTCTCACCTTACTAATAACTGTCCTATAAAGATTTTCTGTTTATTTATTATGATTCCGTCTTGGATAATTACATGTTTTTAGGAATTCATCCTTTTCTTCTAGGTTTTCCTATTTGTTTGAATATAATTGTTCTTAGTAGTCTCTTATGATACTTTTCATTTCTGTGATATCAGTTGTAACTTCTCTTTCATTTCTGATTTTATTTATTTGAACCCTCTTTTTTATTATTATTTCCTTTCTTCTACTAATTTGGGCTCTACTTTCTCCTCTTTTTCTAGATTGTTTAGGTACAAAGTTATATTAGTCACTGAAGATTTTTTTTCACTTCTTGATGTATGCCTATATTTTGATGAAATTCCTTTTTAGAACTGTTAGAACATCACTTCATATCCCACAGGTTTTGATATGGTGTGGCTCCATTTTCACTTGTCTCAAGGGATTTTTTGTTTTTTGATTCTTCTTTGATATTTTTCATTGACTGATTGGTTGTTACCTTTCTAGCTTTCTTCTTGTAACTGATTTCTAGTTTAATACCACTATGGCCAGAAAAACAAAATCTTGATATGATTTGTCTTCTTAAATTTATTGACTCTTGTTCCGTGGAATAATGTGTAATCTATCCTGGAGAACATTCCATGTGCACTTGAGAAAAAATGGACATTCTCCTGCTTTTTGATGGAACATATAATAAGTTCCTCTGGTCTGATATGTCTTTTAAGGCTGGTATTTCCTTATTAATTTTCTGTCTGGCTTATCTACTCCTTGATGTAAATGGAGTATTAAAATCTTCTATTATTGTATTGCTGTAATTTTCTCTCTTTAAGTCTGTTAATATTTGCTTTATATTTAAGTGTTCCTATGTTAGATGCAAAAATAATTACTAATGTTATATCCTCTTGTTGGATTGACCCCTTTATCATTATGCAATGCCTTCTTTGTCTTTTATTACAGTCCTTGTTTCAAAGTTTATTTTCTGTTACAAGTACCTCTATGCCAGGGTTCTTTTCATTTTTATTTGCATGTAACATCTTTTATCATCCCTTGACTTTCATTCCGTGTGTATCCCTACATCTGAAATGAGTCTCTTTTGTGTACAGCATATAGATGAGTCTTGTGTGTGTGTGTGTTTTTTTTTTTTAATCCATTCTAACAGTCTGTCATTTGATTGGGGAAATTTACTTTATTTACATTTAAAGCAATTATTGACATGTATGTAATTATTGCCATTTTGTTAATTGCTTTCTGTTTTTATAGTTCCTACCTGTCCCTTTCTTCTCTTCTTGCTCTCTCCCCTTGTGGTTTGATGACTTCCTATAGGGTTATGTGTAGATTCTTCTCTCATTACCTTTTGTGTATCTACTATAGGTTTCTGCTTTGTGGTTATTATGGAGTTCACTGTAATAGCCTATATGTATCAGTTTATTTTAACTTGATAGCATCTTAAAACTATATTTTATCCCCCGATTTAAGTTTTTTTATGTCACATTTTACATCTTTTTATTTTGGATAGCCCTTAATAAATTATCACAGTTATACTTAATTTTAGTAGTTTTGTCTTTTAACCTTCATACTAGCTTTATAAGTAATTAATCTACTATCTTTGCTATACATTTACATTTACCAGTGAGATTTTACTTTCATATTTTTTCTTCACTAGTTAGTAACCTTTCTTTTCAGCTTAAAGAAATCCCCATAACATTTCCTGTAAGGCTGGTTTAGTGGTGAGGAGCTTCTTTAACTTTTTCTTGTCTGCAAAACTCTTTATCTCTCCTCAAATTCTGAATAATACCCTTTCTAAATGGAATATTCTTGTTGTTTAGACTTCTATTTTGTTTTGTTTTGTTTTCCTTTCAGTACTTTGAATATATCATGCCACAGCCTTCTGGTCTGCAAAATTTCTGCCAATAAATCAGCTGATAGTCTTCTAAGGGTTCCCTTGTATGAAACAATTTGCCTTTCTCCTTTTTAAGATTCTCTCTCAAACTTTTGACACTTTAATTTAATGTGTCTTGGTATGTGCCTCTGGGTTTATCTTATTTGGAACTCCCTGTGATTCCAAGACTTGATGTCTATTTCTTTCCCCAGGTCAGGGAAGTTTCAGCCACTTTTTCTTCAAACAAGGGTTCTGTCCCTTTGTCTCTGTCTTCTCCTTCTGGGTCTCCTATAGTTCAAATGTTATCCTGCTTATTGTCCCATAAGTCCCTTAAAGCTACCTTCATCTTTAAATTTGTTTTCCTTTTTGCTGTTTTGTTTGTATGAGTTCCACCAGCCTGTCTTCCAGGTCACTGATCTGTTCTTCTGCTTCATTTAGTCTGTTTTTCACCCCTTCTAGTGTATTCTTCAGTTCACTTATTGTATGTTCCAACTCTATGACTTCTGTTTGGTACATTATTACATTCTTTTCCTTGTTGAAGCTCTCTATGTATTCCTCCATTCTTCTCCAGAGTTCAGCGAGCATATTATGATCAATTACTTTGAACTCTGTATCAGGTAGAATATTTATCTCTGTTTCCACAAAGTATTTTTATGAGGTTTTGCTTTGTTCTTTCATTTTGGAATTTATTCCTCTGTTTTGTCATTTTGCTTGACAATTTTCATTTGTTTCTATGTATTAGGTGAAACAGCATCCTTGCCTATTCTTGAAACAGTGGCCTTGTGTCAGAAATCAAAATTATCATTCAACCTTGCCCCACCTGTCAGTTATGTCTCAAACCTTTACGACTGTCTACATAGCTGGATTTACTCTTGATCGGTCCCAGTTGTGTGTGCCAAGACATGTCAGTATTCCAAAGGGAAGGATCTCTCTCAGTAAGCACCTGGTTTCAGGCTGATTAGAAGATAGATCTTCAGGCAGCAACTTTTAAAGTATGAAAATACTTAGAGTCTTGTAGGATCACAATAAACTCTGCTAGCTTCAAGAAAATGGAGATTTGAAAGTGTCCACTGGGAGAGAGTTACAGAAAACAGGCTCAGGAAGAGCATATAAGCTCCTTTTTGGAGATACCAGCAAGCTCTAGTGAGGCCAAGGAAGGGTCAAAGAATGGTGTCCTCCTGCCTGAGAGTGCACCCATAGCCTCTAAATCCATTACAAAACTGAAGCCTGTCATGTAGGATGAAGCTCCAGGACCAATAAGTAGGAGTTTTCATTGGCAGCCTGGGGGAGGTTTTAGTCTGCTATCTGTGCAATGCCCTGAGTTTGGAAGCTTGACAAGAACTGTTTTTTGTTTGTTTGTTTGTTTGTTTGTTTGTTTGTTTTTTCCCAATTGTTACAGTCCTATGGGATCCAGAACCCCAAGACCCAAGACCACTAGGGCCAGGTGATCAAGGGATGTCCCCTGTGTGGACTTCCCTTGACTGCTGACTTAGGGAGGCAGCAGGAAGGAGGTTGCTGTGTGTGTGCATGTGTCCCCCAGTGCTAGCAAGTTACAGGGGAATGCAAAAATGGGATCTGACCTCCAACCTTGGAGAAAATCCTGATTGGCCCCTGCCCCACCATCAGATGCTTTATGACCAGAAAATGAATCTTCTTCACATATCATGTAGGTACTTTTCAAACTCCTGTTTTGCTTTTTTATGCTAGGTCTTGGAGCAAGTAATTCTGCATGCAAGCCCTTTAAAAAGAGCATCTCAGGTCGTTACAGTCCTTTGGGTCTCCTGGACATAAACACCATTGGTTCTCAGAGCCAATGTCTCTCTAGTACTGGTAGAAGGGTTGGGTGCCTGATGTGAGGCACCAGCTCACTGCTCCTCAGACGTTTCAAACTTCTATCATTGTTTGGGCGTTGAGTTTTTAACAAGACCACATTTCTTCCTTTCCTACCCATCTTGATGTGACCACTTTATCCTTTGTTGTGCCAAAACTCTTCAGTTAGTTTTCAGTTGTTTTTCAGAGAGAATTGTTCCATATGTGGCTGTAGATTTGGTGTATCCATGGGGGGAGGTGAATTCAGTACCTTCCGACACCATTATCTTGGACTGCCGGAGCTCAGATCACTTTTAAATACTAGAAGCTTTATTAGCTGTAATTTACCTGGTCTTGCAAAAATAGCATTTCATATATCACTCACAGAATTTCCTAGAGATTATTTTTCCTCTGAGCCATCAATACACTAATAAAAAATAGTAATGAAAAACTGCCTTCCATCTAAATGTTAAATCCTTGGCTATATATTTTATGAAAAGGAAAATTAAGCATTCACCTGTATAATTGCTTTTCAGATTTTGCCTTTCATGTAACTGTTCTACTTATCTATCTTTATAAATATTTGAGGTAAAATGAGGGTGACTTATTATGCATTTGGTAGTCTATCAGCTGTCTACTTACCATGTTCAGAAATCCTACTTATTTTTCATTAAGTGCAATGTTAATTTCCATATAAGTCTATACTTACATAAATAGATTCCTAATTTATGCATTCAGAAGTTTATAAATTGTAACTTTTATTATATAAATAACTTGCTTTTAGAGTGTTAGGACAATTTGAGTTTCAGAATAAAGTCAAGTAAGATTGTTTCTATTTATTAAGTGGTGCATTTCATGGTGTAAATTGATTTCAAGAAACGATTATTAATCCAAATAAATATGCAATTCATGTCTTAAGAAACTTAGGGGTGTCACACATTTTATGAAGTAAGCAATCAGGTCTCTTCTCTTCTCCTTCCCAAATCACTAAGTCAGGAACATTGACCATCGTTCCTGTGAAATACCACTCAGACCCACCTGTCTCCTTCATCTCTTCTGTTGCCTTTCTCACTTCCTAACCATACTTAGTATCATTGAAAATGATGAGATTAAATTGACCATATAATGTATTCTGTCATCTTATATGTAATCAACATATTTCATTGTATAAGATACCACACCAGAGTGTAATTCATATATTGAAGTATTTTGAAAATGTGATTTTCAATGTATCTTCACATTTGTGTATTAAAACTACATTCAGTGATTATCTAATAATACTCTCTATATATGGTGCATCATACTGGATATTTAGAATTAAATAGTGCATTAAAGACAATTCTTATCTCTGACTTCAAATGTTTTCCAAAGAGAAGAGTCCTAATCAAACATTTATTTACCTATGTTTATAATTGGGGAAGGTGATAGACACATGATAGAGAAATCACCATATTGCAGTGGATTGAATGGTTTTTCAAAAGTCTATCCCAAGGTCCAGCAGGAGGTTTTCTTCCTTGATGCCTGGAGACTCATTAAGCTCTATCCATCTATTTCAATTCTTTTACACACACCCACCCCCCCCCCCCCCACACACACACTACTGGGCCACCCTCAGGGCTAAAATGTAAAACAACAACAAAACAACAGCAAACAAAACCTCATGAGCAACAAGAACTCTCAGGGCCTCAACTCTTTCCACTGCACTAGGAACAATAAACAGTGCTGCAAAGATAACGTAGAAGTTTCACATCTTGAGTCATGTTCACAAACCCACTCTGGTAAGAATACTTAGCTCTCTTCGAATGGTAAAAGTGGGTGAACCTTTGCATCATCCATTGGATCTCCTGGTGTTTTCTAAATAAGATCACATCACTTTAAACATGGTAAGAGCCACTTAATCCAAGTTATGGATTTGACTCAGGGCTTGTGCCATGAGACATTCACTATTTCTTTGTAATGTGTTTCTAATTAAGGAGGAATCCAGTTCGAAGTCATCATTTATTTGAAAATTGCCAAGAAAAAATGAAATCTCCACTGGTATCTGTACTTTATTTTTTTCTTAAGTTTATATTTTATTTGTTTTGTGTGTGTGTGAGAGAGAGAGAGAGAGACAGCACACATGTGTGCGCTGTGGGGAAGGGCCACAGAGAGAGGGAAAGAGAATCCCAAGCAGTCTCCACGCTGTCAGGGCAGAGCCCGATGCAGGGCTCGATCCCACAAACCATGAGAATGTGGTGTGAGCTGAAATCAAGAGCCCAGTGCTTCACTGACTGAACCTCCCAGGCACCCCTGATATTTGTACTTTAAATATTCAGGTTGAGAAATAATTTTCATTCAATTTAGTTGAGCAAACAGTCTAAACCAACTAGTAAACAATCATTAGCAGCTAAATATATTAATAATATCTGAAAGAGAAGTGCATGTCAAGTAGAGATGTGCAAGTTTAGCCACCTCTGTCAGAGTACTTAAATAAATAATATCAAAAAACAAATGTCTTATGATGGGGCACTGACTTCTATTCTCCAAGCCTAAAAGACTTGGTCTGCCTGAAAAGTCTAGTTACGAGAAGGAATGAATTGATGGGGAAAAGAAAGCCCCGTTTGTTGTTAATTATGGATTTAAAATCTCACAGCACATCCATTTACTAATATAATTAATCCTATATATCATAAATTCTTATCTGGGTCTCATTTTTCTTTTCCTTTTCCTAAAAATGCTAATAGATATTGTCATTTAGATAATTTTGAAAGGTCTTTTCTAGTGTAACTGAAGAATGAAAATGGAGGAAAAGCCGTTTTGTTCCCTCTTGATCATTGAAAATGATACTATAAATCCAATTAACTATGTTAATATTTCAAAGTGTTCTTGCAAGTTTATGTTTTAGGTTGTTATGAGTCATTGAGTGATTTAGAGGCCATTAACTGTATACATGAAAAGGCAAAACAATCGTACACAATAGGTTCATATTTCAAAACCAGAGCCTGCAGATGCATGGCACCCTGGTATTCTCGAAGAAAGTGTTTACAGTGAACATTTCCTTGTTTCAGATACAACATCTGAAGATAAGACAATTAGTTTAAAACATACTGGTCACGACCTGTCTTAAGATTTATTTTGGCTCTATTATTTTAATGATCGATCTGCTACCTCCGCCAAGTTTTAGAAGAAAAACAGCTTTATTTAACACCCCTTCTTTGTCTCTGTTTCCTTATTTATACATTTTCTTTCCCAATTATACAATAACAAGAAATGTGGTTCCTTTAGTCTTTATATTTTCAATTGCTGGAACAGTCGCTGATCGATTATAGCAAATGTTTGTTCACATGTTTTAATTCAGAACAAACAAATCAACACAAAACCGCGTTTACTAATCTGTTACTAAGTGCCCAGGACTATGCTAATTACTTCATATAAAATAGTGAACAATAGGCAAATGGTTTCTGACCTAATCAAGTTAATAGTTGAGTGGGAAAGGGAGACCCAACAGAAAAGAAGACACAGATAATATAGCATTCAAATTCACTAGTGATGGGAACCCAACATACAGAAAAAGAACATCCACAGTGAAGCTATGGCAGGGATGGCCTCTCTGAAGAGAGGACAAGACGTTTAGAATGAAATGTACAGGGTGAGAGAGAGTCTACCAATTTGTTGACTTGAATAGATACCCTGAATAGAGACTTCCTGGTTTCAACTAAAAAGGGAGTGGGCTAACTGCAAACATCTAAAATGGCATTTGAGTACGTATCTGTCTGTTGAAAAATGAGTTTTGACATAAGCCCTGTATAAGTAACTGAAAGTCACATATCAATAAAAATTATAATAGTTCATTAAAATATGTCAAAGATTGATATTTAGAAGAGAGTGTCCATTTAACTTTATTTTTTTCTAATTTTTAAATGTTTTTTTTAATTTTAACTTTTTTTTAATTCTTTGGTTTATGGTATGAATTTACTGGCATCCATGTACTTGAAGGAGAACAGAATGTGTTCATTACACAAAACAAGACCAAAGACAAACACATTAAATTCAATCTCCCACGACTTTCCTTGAATATCCTCAGAAAAATTTCCAAGTCCTCTATGACTTTATTTTCAAATACTACAAAATAAAATCCTAGCCTTCCTTTTAAAACTAAGATAACTATATTTCATAAATTTAGGCAATTTTTTAAATGTCAGGACTTTGAATCCAGACCAAATTTTTCACCAACTATATATATGTTGTTGTTGTTGTTGTTGTTGTTGTTGTTGTTCACACTAGCAGATCATGTATACAAATTAGATCTAAGCAAAAATGTAGGGGTGCCTGAATGGCTCAGTCAGTTAAGCATCCAACTTTAGCACAGGTCATGATCTCATGGTTTATAGGTTCCAACCCCATGTTGGGCTCTGTGCTGACAGTTCAGAGCCTGGAGCCTGCTTTGGATTCTGTGTCTCCTTCTCTCTCTGCCCCTCCCCTACTTGCACTCTGTCTCTGTCTCAAACAAATAAATAAATAAACATTAAGCAAAAGTGTATACTCCAAATGGCCTTGCTGTTTCTGTTATAACAGATTTTCTTTTGAAAAAAAAAAAAGGTGGTTCTTTTGCACTAGATACCTTCACTAACTACCTTTAAACTCACTATATCTGCAAGTTCATTTAAATTATACTTCCAATATAATTTATACTTCCAGTAATTATACTTCCAGATTCAATTTTATAAGTTGTGCCCAAACCTCACAAAATCACACAAGGATTTCCTGAAATAATAGTTTCTGAAGGTGCCTTGATCACTATATTCGCTCTAGAATTTTCCATCATGAATGGCCATTTGCCATACTAGGTAGGCAGAGAGATGAGTTCCAAGAGTAATGGCAAATATCCATGGTTCTTTTTATTTCTTCTAACTGCAAAATAGAGTAATAATATTTGCAAAGTTGGGTGCAATGTCACTAAAATAAACAAAAAGAGAACACACATCTTTTTTACATGAAAGTTAATTTATAGCATATTTCCTTTAGATTTATTTTTAATCAGCACGGAGTATGTTGTTTCATCTTTGTTCATTATTAATTATTATAAAAATTAAAGCTGTTATATAATGACTTTGTAGGTAACATCCCCTGGTATCTCTTACGCTCATATTTGGTCATTGCTTTCATCTTATTTAAATTCACTAATTGCCATAATTGAAATAATAAAATAAGTGAAAATCAATGAAGCCTATGCAAGTTTCATAAGCAATGATTACCTATAAAACCTTGATGTCTATTGGGACAGTGACTATTTGAGAAAAGAATCTACAAAGATAAAATGATAGAATACTAAATTTACAAATTATTTGCTAGGCTTTCATATTCCAGATGAGAAAACCAAATCCTAAAAGAATCAGGATCCCTGATTCACACTCCACAGGTCTCTCTCTCTCTCTCTCTCTCTCTCTCTCTCTCTCTCTTTATATATATATATATATATATACACACACACACGTATATATATAGTCTATAAAGTTCTTCACAGAATTCCTGACATGTTAGCTGATCATTTGTTCTCCTAGATGCATCTAGTATAAATTTATTTTCAAAAAAATCTCCAATTTAATGTGAAAAGCAGTATGCCTCTCTACATGCCTTTATGTAGAACAAATCTAGCCAAAACCAGAAGACATTCTTAAAATCAAGCCAATTATTTCAAATGAATTCCTTATGTAACTGAGTTCATTCCTTATAACAAACAGCAACTTTCCTCATTCCATATTTTTTAAATGAAAGTTTAGGCAAATTTTTAGCATATTATTAAGGCTCAATTTTGTCAACATAAGAGAATTATATAATTTGTTCCTTGAAAAGGAACAAATTATAGCTTGATAAGCTATTAAAATACATTCCTCTTAATATTCTTTCTTTTACTCCCTGTCATATGTTAAACTTACATCCCATCATCAAATTTCCACCAAGGCGATAAATATGATTGTGTCGGAGATTTTCCCAACAAATGCCATTCACCTTGGAGGATGATGAATTGATATATCTCCATCATAAAATGTCCAAACTAGTGCAGACAATTCATCCATATGGCCAGAGTGTTCTTTCAGTGATGGACACCCTCTGGCAATTTAATGCTTCATTTGCTTAGCTGGTACTTCAGTCAACTTTCCTTAAAAAAATTATTTAGTGACTTTCAGAAGGTACATAGGAAGACACAGATCTCTTATTCCTCTTTCTCATTCTTTGTTCAAGGTATAAAGTTTTTTTTTAATTAATCATTGTAGTTATAAAAGGAAATCTAGATTTTGCAAGGAAAAGTTTAAAAATATTACCTATTGATTGAAACTATGTCATGTGAAAATTTCTGCCTTATCAAGCCACTCTTACAAGTATGGGAGGAGATGAATAAAGAATGTAAGACATTATTGGTACCCTCAAGTTTCTTGTAACCTAGTTAAAAGAAGCAAAAGCTTATACAAATAAGGAAAAAATATATACATACAAACATATTCATTTATTCTTCAACACTTATTTATTGAACAATCACTCTGTGCTAGGAGCTCTTTTAGGTAAGGGGAATACAACAATGGACATGGTTTCTGCTCTCATAAAGATTAGACAAAGCAAATGAGCAAAGTAATGGAAGGGAATAGATAGTTATTCCTCTAAAACTGCATGGTGATGAGAGACCTCTATAATAATGAGATATCTGATCAGAAATCTAGATACAGTACAGGAACAAGCTTGCTGAATATCTGATGAAAAAGCTACCTGCAGAGGATACAGTAATAAGGAGCCCTTAACACAGAACTGAACTTGGCCTGGGCAAAGACTGGGCAAAACGTGGGTGTAGAAAGTAAGAGTAGGTGGGTGACAGCAGAAGACGTCGGCAAACCGATAAGTCTGGTAACTCCAAATGCAGAAACAAATTTTGTTCAATAGTAAGCAATTATGTATATGAGTCATGATTTATTTAAAGGATGGAGTGTAACATTGTTAAGCTTAAAATTTAGGAGACACACATGGAAAATAAAATTATAGATCAAAATATTGAATGTGGTCTTTATTTTTTTATTTATTTTATTTTAGTTTTTTTGGGGGGGGGCGGGAGAGAGTGCAAGTGGGGGAGGGGCAGAGAGAGAGAGGGCCAGAGGATCCCAAGAGGGCTCTGTGCTGACAGGCTGACAGCAGGAGCCCGATGTAGGGCTCAAACTCATTAACTGCAAGATCATAGCCGAGTCAAAGTCAGATGTTCAACCGACTGAGCCACCTGGTTGCCCCAGAATGTCATCTTTGGATGCTGGGTTCTGAGTGATAGCTATTATCTTCTTTTTGTAAGCCCTTTTTTTTTATCTAAAAAATTTATGGATAATTTTCAAGATAAAATTGCATATTATAAAATATATTTATACTAAAATCACATTTAATTCCTGACACCGTATCAACATTTGACTTCTTAAAAGGAAGAGATCCCATAGGTAGATCTTAAAAGCAGATTTACCACATGAGATTTATTTGAAAGATAACTTGGTGGGGTTAGTAAACGGGGTATTAATAGAGTAGACCCAAATCTGGTTGGATTTAAATCTGAAATCTCTCTGCCAACACTACTGCTTTTACTATATCATGGTCATTCTGTTTGAACACATGTAAAGGATTTGAAGGCATAGTGAGAATTGTCTAATGAATAATGCAGACAATACACACTGAAACTGGAAGAGTAAGTGATCACCGTGAACTTGGACTAGACAACACTATCACGTACATTAGTTCTTCAAATCCGTAGAGGCTTTCAGAGAGTAAAGGTAAACTTGTTTTCAAATAGCATACACACATAAACTTAATCCTCAAAAGAATGCCAGGGCAACCAAAGCACAAAAAATAAGCACAGAGGATGAGAAAATGGAAACATACTGTCATCCAGACTACTACAGATAGATGTGAACTTCACAAACAATGGTACAAATTATACCAATTGTTTCTACTTCACAAATATGTTTATTCAAATTCATGTTGTATACTTCTTCCATTTTTTTATTTACACAATAATATAGTACTATAATTGTCAAGAGCCTTTGGATACATAGTTTAAAATATCTGAAGAAAATCAGGGGAAACAGAAGTGTACCTATTTGAGAAATATATAGTGCAAGTTGACTTTTGTGTAAAGAAAGAACTATCAACATACTTCTCTTAGTTGATACATCAGTAAAGTTACTCAACATGAATATCACTTAGTTGCACAACAATTTATCACGTATTTATTTTTACACAATTATTTGTAGAATATTATTTAAGGAATATTTTTATATGTTACATAAGCCCTTTTAAAAAGGATCTTGTGGGGCGCACCTGGTTGAGGTGCTCAGGTTAAGCTTAGTTGGTTAAGCTCCCAACTCTTGATTTCAGCTCCAGGTCATGATCTCGCAGTTCATAAGTTTCAGCCCTGCCTCGGGCTCCATGCTGACAGTGCAGAGCCTGCTTGGGATTCTCTCTCCCTCTCCCTGTCTCTCTGCCCCTCCCCTGCTCGCTCTCTCTCTCTCTCTCTCTCTCTCTAAGTAAATAAACTTAAAAAAAATGTTGTTTCCTTCCTCTATTTTTATGCTTTTTTTTATTACATCATAGAATTACAACACTCAGATTTTCTCAACAAATTATATTGATTGAATTAAATCCAGACTACTATTTTTGTAGTTTTATCTTCCATTTTCTTTCCTGGTATCCTTAGCCCTAATTTTAAAATATAGCCCTAAGGAAGATTTTAGCTCAACTTATATATTCACGTGGACTCAGGAAACATTTACGGCATGTAAGAAATCATTTTATAGTTTCCCTGGAAATGGAGCAAAACACTTTTGTTACAAGAGATAAATCATAGCAAAATAATGGAGTTAATATCCACCTTTCTGGGTTTTTTTTTTTAAGTTTATTTATTTACTTTGAGAGAGAGAAAGAGAGAGTGCACAAGCTGGGGAAGGGCAGAGAGAGAAGAGAGAGAATCCCAAGCAGGCTCCACACCATCAACATGGAGCCCG
The DNA here is from genome assembly GCF_022837055.1 of Prionailurus viverrinus. NCBI lineage: Eukaryota > Metazoa > Chordata > Mammalia > Carnivora > Felidae > Prionailurus > Prionailurus viverrinus. Next base: position 222,768,315 of record NC_062561.1, on the reverse strand, counting down.
ACAGGCGCTGGAACTCAAGAACCCCAAGATCGTTACTGGAGCTGAAGTCGGACACCTAAACCACTGAGTCACCCAGGAGTCCTCTGGTTTTTTATTTACTTATACATTTGTAATATTTTTTGTTAAGAAGTGCTTTGCTAAAAGGATAGCAGGGTGACAAGGATATACAACCCTAGAGTGACCATGAGATTCAAGCAAGTCTTGTCCAATATTAGGAGGTCTCCACTGAGCTGGGAAACTTTTACCCAGTTACCTGCAGGCCAGCTGTCCCAATGCAGGAGGCAAAATACCCTGCACTGCTAGCTTCACAGAGCTGCTGTGCATGTCTGCCCTCAGACTTCCCTCACCAGACCTCATCAGACCTCTTCTACTGGTGACCCCGACCAGACCCGCCTTTCTGCTTCTTTCCTTGACTTCCTCCTTCTTACTGTTTCATGTCAACTCTTCCTTCTCCTCTGAAACATAATTTTAGTTATAATCCCCAAAATTGTCTCCTCTCCATACTAGTTCCTTCAGGACACTGTGGCCCTCACATAAAAATACCCATCAAACAATATTATCACTTTATTTATTTCTAGATTTAGAGTTTAGACCAAAACAAAAAACAAAACAAAAAAACAACACCAAAAAACCAAAACAAACAAACAAAAAAAAAACCCAAAAACAAACAAACAAAAAAAACCAAAATCCTATCTTGTCATAATCTAAATCGATACAACCAGTAGAAATAAGATTAGAATCACTGATGAGGCAAGAGCGTGAGAAGTGAAAACTAACAACTTTGACCAATAACTTTCCTGTCATTCCTAAAAGGACTTTAAAAAAACTTAGCTTGGGGCACCTGGGTGGCTCAGTTGGTTAAGCTTCTGACTTTGGCTCAGGTCATTTCTCCCTTTGTGAGTTTGAACCCTCCATCAGGCTCTGTGCTGACAGCTCAGAGCCTGGAGCCTGCTTCGAATTCTGTCTCCCTCTCTCTCTGCCCCTCCCCCACTCATGCTCTGTCTCTCTAACATAAATAAACATTAAAAAAACAGCTTTACTGTGGTATTTTTGACATATAAAACTGTAAGATATTTAACATGTACATTGTAGTGATTTGATATAGTTATACATTGTGAAAGGATCCTATCTAGTTAGCTAAAATATCCATCACCTCACATATACCTTTTTTTTGAGGGGGGTGGGATGACAATATTGAAGTTCTTCTTTCTTAGCAAATTTAATTTTTTGTGTTTTTTATTTATTATTATTTTTTTTAATTTTTGGAAGAGAGAGAGAGAAAGAGAAAATGAGCCAGGGAGGGGCAGAGAGAGAGGGAGGCTCCAGGCTCCGAGATGTCAGCACAGAGCCCGACGCAGGGCTTGATCTTATGAGCCTTGAGATCATGACCTGATATGAAATTAGATGCTTACTGACTAAGCCATCCAGCCTCCCCTTTCTTAGCAAATTTAAATTATACAATGCAGTTTTAACTCTAGTCCCCATGTTTTACTTAGATCCTCAGATTTTTTCATCTTATAGCTGAAAGTCTCTACCCTTCTGATGCAGATTCAAAAAGGCTTACTTAACACCAGATATCCTATGGGGAATTATGTCATATATGTAATTATGATTTATACAGTGAGGTGGCTAGTATTTCCAATTTCTACACCCAGACCTTGACATTTGGAGATGTCAAGTATTTGTCAGGATTTTCGGACTAACTTCAGTATCAGATAGCACCATGCCTGAGACAAATCGTGAATGAGACTATTTAAGAGGAAATGTATGTAAGGGGCACCTGGGTGGCTCAGTCGGTTAAGAGGAAATGTATGCTAAGAAAAATGCACAGATTTTTGTTCAAGCAATCAAACAAGAAATAATACTGACTGTTAAAACAGAGTATAAGATGGGCAATAAGGTGAAATACAGGAGCAAAATGTAAGTCACATAAACAGGCAACAGATGATAGGAGAAAAAACAGAGGTAGCCTTAGCTGGACAAAAAAAAATCCCTGTAATTCTGCTTCCAGATGAAAGAAAATAAATGTTGAGGACACACAAAACAAAAAATACAAGGGAATATATTAAATAAACCATCAAAAGAAAAAAAAAAAATAAAGCTGAGCCAAACACTGAGTCTAAGAGTTACAGAAGTGTCAGTGACATAGTTTAGAGATGAGAGAAGTGTATAAAGAAATGTCTATTCTTCTTTGATAATGGCTAAAAAATCAGGTACAACACTCAAGAAGGTAAAAACTGTTTCTCTCAGGCTAGCAAAACTAAAAATATGCACATGTTGTTGTCTATACACATAAGCAAATACCTGACACCAACATAAGACAATATGTGAGCATCTATGACAGTGTGTGAGAACAGCATGTAAAGCTGGCATGAAATCCTAAAGCTTCATTTTTAAGAAAATTATGTATTTGACTGGTTACATAAATCTATCATATTTATTTCATACAAAAGACATATCTGATAACATAAGTGTCAATTAATTTCAATAACTAATTCCGATACAACATCCAGCACAGTAAAGAATTAGTGGCAAAAGTAGAAATCATGTAACATATTCTAGAATTGGGAATGATGGAACTCAGAGGAAAGTACTTTGTAACAAAGAAACGTATCAATGTAGTGTTCACATTTAACGTGATTTGACAAACCTGATGCAGAAAACTACTGAAACTGACAGCTAAGTAAGTCTTCAAACAAAATCTGACAATGTTCTTTGTCTGATTTTCCTTCATTGTTTTAAATTATTCAGCAAAAGTGACTTAATCATTTAAATCATAAATGGAAGGTCTTTTATGTCTCATATATCACAAAATATGAATTCAGTCCATTGGTGCCAATGTACCTTACCATTATTTCAGTTTTTACTTTTTCAATATAGTGAGTATGTAAAAAATATAAATTTAAAAATCACAATTTTTTAAAGGAAATCGAATGAAGGCAGTTGTATGAACTATGCTTTTTATTTTCTCTATTCTGTTCAGGAGACCTTGCTGACCCAGGAAGGACTGCCCGTCACAGCTCATTTCTAAAAATAGCAACCAACTCATAGAGAGTGTACCTGTCATATGCGAGCCAACCAAAACCCACCCATGACTACCTGCTTTATTGGGCTCCCACATTCTAGGCCATTAGACACTGAAGGCCAGGAACTAGATAACTAAGGAAAGCCTCTACGTCTCAAAGTCCACTGAAATTATTCAAACTGGCCAGTCCTAAACCCACTTACCCTGCCTCCCCCATTCCTTCTTGTGGAAACTATAAAAGCTTCTGCGTGTCCTCTTTCTCCACATCTCTCCCTGTTCCCTTTACCTCCTGACCAGCCCTGGTACTTTCCCATGTGGCCCTGCATGATGGGCCTTGCCTCCTGTTTCCAGGAACTGTGAGTAAAAATGCCTTCGTTTATGACTGTCATTTTCATTCATTTCAGCATGTCTTATCATGCCTGATTATAATAGATCCCAGGTACCATTAAAACAGCAGTCTTGTCTATAAAATCTTTAAAATAAAGGCCATTTGATAACAACTTTTTGTCATACACTGATGGGGAAATTAAAATGAACTTTCTACAATTGACATAATTTTAGTTTAGATATTAAAGCTATGGCCACGAAACTAACTGTAAGGATTTTAAACTTTAATTGAACAATATTTTATTTAAAACATTAGATGCATAAGTTGTGATTTTACAGTTGCAAAGGTAACTTTAAAAAGTCTTAACTTTTTTAGACTACTCTGTGATGCCTTATATGCAGTGAAGCACTTTTACTTAAATGTATGCCAAATCCTACTTTCATATTGTTCTTTGATGCTCTTTGAGTCTGCCTGTTGAGATACAAAAAATTATGACTTGAAATTATATTACCACTGAATATAATTGTTATAATCTTAATGGCTGGAACAATAATGGCAAATACAGCCCTTTTATTTTTTTTTCAGTTATTTGGAAAATTATTTTCAACCATAGAGAATAGACAGGGCTTTGATGCTATGCTGATTGCTCACAAGAAAAATGTACATTGCTAATTTCAAGTCAAACTTGGCTTCAATGAAGGGAAGATGAATATTATATAAAGTTAGTATTTATTCTCTCATATCATTGCTTTACACTCCTTCCCTGATAATCCCAATTGCACTGCCCTACATTCAAAGCAATCTATTTTGTCTACATCCCATAGAGTACGGCTTTCTCCTTACTGCCCTGAATAGCAATACTTTAATCAAACCAAGAAATTCCTACATAACCAGACATCTCATACTAGGATATAGGTCAGAGGAAAGGAAAATCAAAAAATAAGAAGTGCTAATAAATATCTACAATTCATAAGAGGAGATTCCACAGAGACAGAAAATCCATAGAGGAAAAGGAGAAAGATAGGGTCCTCTGCAGATTTCTCATCTTTGGAATGTCCTTAATCAGCAACTGTTAAAACATATAGGGATGAGCACAGCTTACCAGCTTTCTTCTACTAAATACAAACATTTCAAATAAACCTCACCTGACTACTAACTGCTACTAACATTGTCTCATCTATAAGAGATTTTTTTTTATAGTTAAAACATAGGAAGGACATAACATTAGTACCTCTGATTATACAACCTTACAGGCTTTGTATAAAAGCAGTAAACTTGTCATGGATTGACCTTGTGGACAGGGTATGTGAAAGCTCAACTCTAGTCACTCCTGCCTTCCTCCTCTTGCATATGAAACTACCTGGATTCCATTTAAATAGGTTCCCTTGTCATGACTTACACAAATTTACAGGGCTGCCATAACAAACCATCACAGACTGGGTGGCTTTATCAACAGAAATTCATTGTCTCACCTTTCTGGAGACTTAAGTCTCAGATCAAGCTGCCAGCAAGGTTTGCTCCTTCTAAGGGCATGAGAGAAGGATCTGATCCAGGCCTCTCCCCTTGGCTTATATATGGCTGTTTTGTCCCTGTACCTTCACATCATCTCTGTTCCTGTCTGTGCCCAAAGTTCTTCTTTAAGGGCACAAGTCTATTGGATTACAGCCCTGTCTAATGACCACATTAATTTAATTGCATCTTTAAGGACATTATCCTCAGTCACACCTGGAGATAATGGGAGTTAGGACTTCAGTATATGAATTTGGAGACGGAAACAATTTAGCATATGGTAGAGAGCATTTCTGACTTATTCTTTCTTCTTCTTAAGAATTTTTTGATGTTTGGGGCACCTGGGTGGCTCAGTCGGTTAAGCGTCCAACTTCGGCTCAGGTCATGATCTCGCGGTCCGTGAGTTCGAGTCCTGCGTGGGGCTCTGTGCTGACAGCTCAGAGCCAGGAGCCTGCTTCCGATTCTGTGTCTCCCTCTCTCTGACCCTCCCCCATTCATGCTCTGTCTCTCTCTGTCTCAAAAATAAGTAAATGTTAAAAAATTTAAAAAAAAAGAATTTTTTGATTTTTTTAAATTAATTTTTTTCTTTAGAGAGAGAGAGAAAGAGAGACAGAGTGGGGGAGGTGCACGGAGAGAGGGAGAAAGAGAATCCCAAGCAGGCTCCACACTGTCAGTGCAGAGCCCAATGTGGGGCTCAAACCCATAAACTGTAAGATCATGACCTGAGCCGAGCTCAAGAGTCAGATGCTCAACCGACTGAGCCACCCACGTGCCCCCATTTCTGACTATTTCTGACTAACAGAGAACAGAAATAGAAATGGAGGTGCCATGAATTATTTTCCTCTCACGTACAGAATTCAGTGTGTGGAGTATGCAAAAGAGAAGGAGAACACGTACACTATGTAGCAACATCAGTGAAGGTTCAATAAGACACCCGATTTACTCTCCAGCATTCTCTCTAGGCAAATACAACACTCTAAGCATGACATTCCTCTACCATTATACAATCTGTCTTAAATGTATTTGTCAAAACACTGCTCATTCTTCAACTCTCAATGCCTAACTCTTTAGGATGTCCACACACTGGTCAGCCAGCTTGCAGAAGCATATCCTGAATATCCCTGTGTAATCACCACCTCGAGAATACACAGATCCCATCGTCCTTCTCTATATTCCAATCAAGCAAATATGTAGAAGAACATGCTGTTTAGTGTTCAAGGTCAGTGGCTCAGGGGTGGCCAACCCAGAGGGTCTCCTCTGTTACAAAGAGTGTTCAGATGGCAGGACTTGGTCTCCTTGAAACCCTGGCCATGCAAGGAGGGAGAGGCTGCAGACAGTTGCTAGGCTAAGTCAGTATGCTATAAAAGCTCGCTGCATCCCAGCAAAGGATGCTTTGTCCACTCTGCTGTTCCTGGACTCCCCATATGTAAGTTCTCCCAATGAACATGTGCCTTGATCACTGTCTCTGGGCCATGGCAAGGGCATAAACAAGTACTGTCAGGTTTCTGGTCACAGCTGTGGAAAGGACATAAGACAAGCACAGTGTGGAGAATAGCTGTGTGCTACTTATCACGCCTTACAGGAAGTAGACCATACCCCCCCCCCCAGGGGTCCCAGTGACTGCTGGCACTCAGGATCCTCTAGCAGGAAGGCTAAAGGATGCACTGCAAATGCCCCAGTCAGGCAGTGCCCAAAACGAAACTGTAGCCAAACGCCATGCCAACTTGTAACGGCATACTATCTTGACAAATAGCCCCTTTACTCTAGAGTTACACTCCATTCTTGGTCCAGTGACTCACGTCGCCTCTAAAAGACAGCCATTAACTGAGGCAGCAGAGCCACAGCAGCCGCCATTCTTTGGGCAGGAAGGAAAGGACCAAGCCCCGAGCAGGAAAGACAGGACCAAGCCCCTGGCAGACTAATGGGTCAGCAAGGAGCCAGCCATCCAGCCCTCAACTGACATGATCTGGATAGACTCTGGCACAGGGCATAGTACTCAATGGGCTGAACTGGGAGCAGCATGGATGGTATTGCTTGCTTCAGGAGCTTGATCCCATTGTTTTATGTACAGATAGCTGGGCAGCCGACAAAGGACCGACCATGTGGCTTCTCTAATGGGAGGCACAGGACTGGATGGCTGCAGGGTGCCCACTCTAAGGCAACAACGTGTGGAAGGACATACTCCAACACAGATAAGGTATGGGCATCACTGTTTACCATACAGATGCACACATAGCATGTTCCCCGCCTGTTAATCAACAGGCTCATGAGCTGGCCTGTGTCTGCCTCCTGGAAGATGTGGCAGCAGAAGACGCTGCCACCTGGCTGCACAAGAAGATGCGACATCTAGGGCAATGGACCTTGTGGGACATTGCTAAAAACTGATGCTTACTGCTGCATTCCAAAGACATTGTAAATGTCGACCAACAATGTCCAGCTTGTGCCCAGGAATGACCATGACCTTTGCCAAGAGACACCAGAGAGCAAGAAGGTAGCACGAGTTCAGAGATGGCAGACTGATTACATCTGTCCCTTGTTCCTCTCTGATGGCTGATGTTATGCTGACATGTGCTGAAACGTATTCAGGGCCCTTGCAAACCTACCCCAATAAGCATGCTATGCAGAAAGTCACCATCTGTGGTCTGGAACAGGTGTGTGCTGTATACATCCAACCCTCTGATACTGACAGCAACCTAGGCTCCCATTTTACAGGACATGGAATGCAACAGAAGGCCAGAGGTCAAGACATCCATTGGCATTTCCATCCACCATATATTCCCACTGCAGTTGAGTTGATAGAATGCAGGAATGGATTGTTGAAACAATAGCTTTGATGAGAAACCTGTTTCCTGGCCTTTTAGACACATTGCCTGTCAACAGCTCTATGGATATTAAATGAACGTGTACATTCCAATTGGCGCAGTGCCTATTGTCTATTCACTCAAGCACCTCACAGCACCCATCACCCTTACAATACAGGTAGGTAGCATGCAGGAAGGATGTTCTTTGTCGCAGGTAGGGAGACAGGGTAACCTTCTATTGTCCTCGCCACAAGATCTATCCAGAGAGGAACATGTACCTACATGCCCTGGGAATGGCAGACGCGTGTATGGTAGTTTGGGTTTTTAGCCCAGTTGGGAACAGGGATAAAGTAGGACCTAACCATCACCCTATTTCTCCACCCCACGTCACCAAAGACAATGAAGGTGCGTGTACCAGGTCTCTCATTAATAAAGGACACTATCATCATCACCTTACAGAGCATTGTTATACCTTCACTACCCTTTTCAGGTTTGCCCCACCTCATAACAAGAGGGAGGCAAACAATTTGGTGCCATAAACCTGGAGACATGCCACAGTGGGGTTAGTGTTATCTCAGAACAACACCACCTACCTGCCTTTTTTTTTTTTAATACATTTTTTTCAATGTTTATTTTTGAGGGAGGGATGAGAGCAGGGCAGGCAGAGAAAGAGGGAGATAGAGGATTCAAAGCAGACTCTATGCTGTTAGCAGAGAGTCTGATGTGGGGCTCAAACCCACGAACTGTGAGATAAGGACTTGAACCGAATTGGACGCTTAATCAACTGAGCCACCCGGGTGCCCCACACCACCTGCATTCTATTAGACAATCATGGGTTGCCTTTTCCGGCACCTACTAAACACCTTACTTTTTGCCTTTAGATTCCGCGTGGGATCCCTATGTACCCATTGGACTCTGACTGTGGCTTCTGTACAGAATAAGACTAACTGTTGGGTATGTAGTAAAGTCCCCTAACTGGAAACCACAGGCTTCCCCTGGAGACATGCTTTTTTATAGTTTCTTAGCCATTTGTGTTCTATTATTTGGATGCTGTGGCTTGTGCTGTTGCTCTGGGATCTGGTCACAGCGCGTCTCAGCATGCCTGGCCCCGAGGTCATTGCCACAGAGGGGCAGGTAAAGGGTATATGGGCCATCTAGGGAATGCTTATGGTACATGCTGGATAGCCAGCCTGCACAAGCACACCCTGAATGTTGCTATTAATCACTATCTTGAAAAGATCCTGCCTCCCTCTACATTCCCAGCAAGCAGAATATGTAGAAGACAGTATTGGTTAGTGTTCAAGGTCAGTGGCTCTGCAGTTGGCCAACACAGAGCGTCTCCTCTGGAACAAAGAGTATACAGATGGCAGTCCTTTGTCTCCTTGGAGCCCTGGATGGCAAGGAGGGAGAGGCTGCAGATAGTTGCTAGGCTAAGTCAATGTGCTATAAAAGCTCGCTGCATGTAGATCCCAGCAGCAGATGCTTTGTCCAGTCTGCTGCTCCTGGACTCCCTGTACGTAAGTTCCCCCAGCTAGTGTGCCTTGATCCCTGTCTCTGGGCCACTTCTTTGGCCTTGCTGGACCATCACCTCCTCTTGCCGTAGAGTCTGTTTGGGTGCAGCTGCACATCAGCAGTTCCTTACCCCTGTACTGCAAATAAAATTTTCCTCCTCTGTTTTCCTCAGAAGTTAAGAACTTTGTGTTTTATCATCATGCTATTCCCTTGCATAATACACTCTTATGGCCACTGAGCATACACAGAAGATCCCAACTCCTTAGCATGCAAACAAGACCTGCAGAGTTCGTTCTTGACAATCTCTCGAACTTCATCCTCTTGCTCACACACATTGTTCACTGACTCCAGCTATCCTGGCATTCCCTTTTGTCCTTAAAGTATGCTAAGCTTGTTTCTCCAGGTTCCTTGCTTCTGCCTGGTAAAGTCCCCCTACATGTGATCACATCACAAGTTCCTCCCAGTCATTCACATCTTGGCTTCAAAGATTTCATCTCAGAGACAGTTTCTCTGACCACCAATTAGAAGTGAACACTCAGAGACTACCTATTACAGCAACTTGTTGATTTTACTCTACTTTATTCACTTCTAATCATTTCTTATAAATTCATAATTCATTTGTTGACTTTTTCTGTTGTTCTCAATCACAACATAAGCTCTAGAGGGTGGGGGTGCAGAAACAGACCAGGTTTGGTCCAAATCTCTCCCAAGGCAACCAAACTGGTGCTTAGACCACATTCCTTAAAACCATTAAATGAGCAAATGAATCAGTGGATGAATGCATATGATAAATTTTACTCATGTATACACAAATATATGCTAGGCACTGTACTTGACACTGAGAATAGGTTTATGGTTTAGGAACACACATTATTTCAAAGATGCCTTTATTACTGAAACTAGAATAAATTTTTTAAATTAAAGAGAGAAGATTCAATTTCACACTTCATCTAAATTGTTTCTGCATAATTTTAATTTAGCCCTCTCAAGTGTTTCCTCCAATGCATTCTCTTGTGTGGTGACATTATCACTTTGTCCATCTCTAGCCCAGCTAGCCATAAGATCCAAACCAGAAATACCAATATTTGATAATGTAAGCAGGTTTAGAACCAAGCTGTAATCTCTGCATTTCCTAGGCTAGAAACTTAACTATTTGAGTGTCCATTTCTTCCTTTCAGTGGGATTCTATACGATAGTCACTAACCACGTGCATGTGGCTATTGAACATGTAAAATGTGGCTCATGAGAAAGAAACTAAATGTACAGCTTCATTTAGTGTTCATTTAAACTTAAAACTTGGAGTACAAGATCCTCCACAAGATTTGAATCCACAAAATTTGAAACTTACTTTGTCATATTTAAAAATACCATTATCTTCTTATTTAAAAATACCATTAGCTTCACATTACGTGATGTGCAAACATATCACCGTCTATGGTAAAAGGCCTAAAATTAAGTCCTGGTAGTGTGTGCCTTAGCATCTTGGGGAAACCAAGAGGGCCTTGAATGTCTTAATGGTATGTTCCCCTCCCCATTGTGTGCCCACGAATAAGGTCCCCCAATTGGCCTAATCTGAGGAACCAGGCATGGTGCCTGAACATCCCTAGGGAGCAAAGGTCAGTTTCCAATAGCCCACAGAATGTTTCATAAAAGTCAATCAAATCCTCCTGCAGGAATAGGAGATCATCTAATCCCCTTGTTATTACCAAGCCTGCCTCCCACAGCCCCTGCTTGTTCCCTTTTCCCAAGTACAATCCCCATGTGGCCCTGCATGGCACAGTGTCCTTCCCCCCCGAGACTGTGAGCACATGTACCGGATAAAGTGTTATTGATCTTGTATGCCCGGCTGTCGGGTGTTGTGTGTTCAGAGATTGCTGTAACCCTGGGGCAGAATCCCTCCTCCACTGAGGTGAAAAGAAGGCAACCAAAACATAATAACATTTTGATCTATTCATACCTGTCTAAATATTCTTTCTTGGGGCACCTGGATGGCTCAGTCAGTTAAGGGTCCGACTTCAGCTCGGGTCATGATCTCGCAGTCTGCGAGTTTGAGCCCCACATCGGCCTCTATGCTGACAGCTCAGAGCCTGGAGCCTGTTTCGGATTCTGTGTCTCCCTCTCTCTCTGACCCTCCCCCATTCATGCTCTGTCTCAAAAATAAATAAATGTTAAAATATAAATTAAATAAATAAATAAATAAATAAATAAATAAATAAATAAATAAATAAATATATTCTTTCTTTATGGGCAGTAGTATATATGTTCAGAGTGTACATTCAAAACTTACAAATGACATTTTATTACTAATAACCAATGTTTCTTTTAATTTCATAAGTGATATTTATATGCATACAGTTTGAATAAAAAAAATTGCCAATGTCCACTCATTTTTGCTCCACAAAACAGCAATTATGAATGGCTCAAATTAGTGTTTGGAAAACATCTTTTAATGCTAAATATGAGTCTGTAAAGTGTACTGGTTCACTGAGCAACTGTTAAGCAACTTCCTTCTTGTGTTGCTGTAAGTCTGGCAGATGCCAGAAAGTAAAATTTGCTTTCCACATTTTGTCAAGCTAGGACTTCACGTGATTTGTTTTCTGCCAGTGAGATGTGTCTTGAGATATTTGGATTTATCGGGGCACGATGTTAAGTGGGAGGGAGTGGATGATGAAGTCACCCAGGTTACCTTACCACCTTATCAGTGTAGATCTGGAAGGAGGGTGTGGCTCTAAGCCCTGCTTCTTGGCTGCCTCTTCCTGATACCTGGGCCGTAATGAAGGTCATGCGCAGCTAGCTGTGCTGTGGGGATTTTTGATCCGTGGATTTTGATTAAGATGGAATTATCTCAGAGCTGTCAGTTCCTGTTCCCCCAACCTCCTTCCTGTCCTAAGCGAGAAAATCCTTTGGCCATCCCTTTGATGGTGTTCAGATCTCTTTCCAGGAAGTCCAGATAGCACTGACTCCTCCCACCCTAGCTAACATATTGTCAAACACGTATCTCTTTATAAAAATTAACTTTCTGAGGTGCCTGGGTGACTCAGTCAGCTAAGCGTCCAACTCTCGATTTTGGCTCAGTCGATGATCTTGTATGGAGCCCCTGTACTGGGCTCTATGCTAAGCATGGAGCCTGCTTGGGATTCCCCCTCTCCCTCCCTCTCTCTCTCCCTCTGCCCTGCCCCTGCTACACTCTCTCTCTCTCAAAATAAATAAACCTTATTTTTTTTAAATTAACTTTCTGCTTAACACAGAGATTTCTGCTATCTCTTAATGAACCCCAGATTTATCCTAGTCTATTGGAGTGACTCAGCATGATAATATATCCCTTGATAACACAGCTCTACATATAATGCGACTGATGTTTACTCCTATTTTCCATTATCTCATTGCCTTGCAGTGCTGCAATGACTAATTTTATGTGACTGAATTTTGAACCCCTCTTCAAGTACCATGGTGTATTTAATATACTTTTGAAACTAATTTACTTCTTCTAGGTCCTTAAGTCACTGATAATCATCCCTCAAAACCCAAATCATAAGCCAAACATTGAATGCAATATAATTGTTGTTTCTGATTTAGGCTCACCTCATCTAAATCAAATTCTTTTTTTTTAACCTTAATTTTTACCCAAATAAGTATCCACTGAGGTGATCTGAAAGTTGGGTAAAATTTTGCAAAGTCATTATGGATGAAAGGGGATAAAGCTGTTGCTTTAAAGATGGTAAAGTATATGGAAAAACCTTAGGTGGGGGGAAAGACCGAGTAACTGAAAAAAGGCCAGTGTAACAGGAACACGCTAGATTGACAATAGGCCATTGGGAGGCATGGAGCCAGGACTTGAGATGAGGCCAGGGGACCATGAAACCCGCAGTTTAATACCAGATACCGACAAATAAACAGCCTACAATCCAATGTGGTGAGACGGCCAAACAAATGAATCTGCCACAGATTCTGGAGAGGAGAGAGACACAAAGAACAGAGTGTCATCTGAGAGGTGAGCAGGGAGATGGCGCAGGAAGGGAAGGCATGTGCAGACGGACAGCAGGGGACAGGAGTTCCGGGCAGAGTAGGGCATGTTAAAGCCCTGTGAGTGGGGCTGTAGCTGAGAAACTGGAAGTTTTGTAGTACGTATGCATTAGCACAGAGTACAGGGGCATGAGTGGCTCTAAATAAAGCTGCAAAACAAAAATAGGATCATGAAGAGCTTTGTAAGATATATATGGTCAGGATAAATTTATCACTCGCTACCTACTGCTGCTCTGAAACACAAGGAGAGGCCGAAGAATTCGATTTAAGGTATAATTACACCCCAGAGACATTTATGCCAAGTTTCAATATTCTTGAGCTTTAAGAAGGCCCATCTAGTTATGAAATGAAATGCAATGATAATTAAACTACCAGAAGGCTACAACGCAGCATCCTGCACTATGGAAGGAATGTAAGTTGCAAAAAGGAAACTCCCTTCTGCACAAAGATGCAGCTAACCTATATTTCACCCCTTCTGTCAGACCCATGGGACCCACAGGACATATGCTTTCTATCTAGTTTCAAACATGTGCTTCGATGACAGGCATCCCCAAGGGGCAAGAGGAAGAATGGATTTCAAATAACATAGAAAGATGGAATAAATATCATGCTTAAAGAAATGAATTTCTCCATCTGCTTCATCATATGCAGTGAAACGTTATAGGAGCCTACCACTCTTCATCTAAACATTCCTTAAAAATGTTCACTGAAAATCTCTGAACATTCACTGTGTTAATAGGCTATTCATGTGTGGGGAAAGAATTATAAAGCTGGAAAAGGTGGAGGAAACTTTGTAAATATGAATTCAATTAACAGGGTTATGAGGTTATTTGTGTTATGTACAAATAATTTATTATTTCCGAGGACCTCATGTCTGTCCACCATTTAAGTAGCAGCTTCCATTTGGCAGTGAAGTCTGGCTATGGAGAATATAGGAAAAGGGTCACTGAATGGGTAGAGCTAAACACACCAAGGGAAAGAGGATTTACTCAGTGCTCTGGGGCACTCAAAGAGGCAACAAGGTGGCCCCACTCAAAATGTGCAGCCTCAGAAGAATTATGAGGTTGAAGCAGCATGGTTAACAAAGGAAGGACCTCGATGAACAGAGAAGAATAAGCGACATATTTATTAGCCCCACATATCAACACTATGTAACAAGTCTACTCCCAGAAGCAACTGGACTCAACATAACTCAGGACATGCCAATCACACCACAATATAGGGTCATCACTGTTCCAAGAAGCCCTGTTGCTCCCAACTCTACAAGATCATGTGAACCCCTTTTACCTTAAAGGGAAGCCCAGGCAGGGATGTGAAAGACTTAACAATACTCCAAAGATATGGATATGTATTTCTACACATGTCTTAAATTTTGGGAACTCACAAAATTTTAAACTGGAGAAGAGGCTGCTCAGGACCAATGTCATTAACAGTTCTGAAAACAGACATGATATTGTCATTACATATGTAAGTCTTATTGTAAATATAACCTGTGACATTGCAATCCATGCAACCATGAAAAGAATACTTAGGACAAATCATTTGAAGGCACTGGCCACAACTAATCTTAAATAATATGTATTATTAGGATATATAATATAATATTAATAAATGCCTATTGTGAAAATATAGGTAGCTATGGTTAAAAGACATACTTGTGATAATGCAGGTAATTAGAGGCAAGTACAAGGGCTTTTCAAATTGAATTACTATACATCCTATTAAAGGAACTACCTTATGAGAAGCATCAAAGTAAATTGATTATCTGATCTTTGGATCCCATAAAGATACAGTTCTTGGAAAACTGGAGGAAGGTAAGAACATAAGAAAGGTTATCATTTGTATCTGTCGTAAATCTGATGTCTGGTTGGTTCAGAATGAGGACACAGCATGACTTCTTTTCACCCCGTAAAAGTCTCAGTATTTAGCTATAGTGCTTGGGGTGGGAAGACATGTGAAATGTTTTACTAATTTCCATTGTTTTCATACTCTGGCTGTATCTTACAAAGACTTTAGAGTACCCAAGTAATTAAGTTGGGATCCAACCATTTCCGGCAATTCTAGAAGCCTGGCAGCAACGTACTCTGTTTCATAGTCTCTGGTCAGAAAATTTCCATCACCATTTCTTGATCATATCCCTCGTACATTTATATGCAACCTGCTTTGCAACAGACTCTTACTACCACTGTGAGTTTCTTTATGATTTTTTATCTTATTCCAAAACCATTCTCAGGATTTCCACAACTTCTCCTGATCTTATTGCCTTGGTACAGTTTCAATGATGTGGCCTCCTCTCCTCACTTTCTTGTAAAAGCATCTTTTACAGCCACTACTCTCATAGATCCTATCACAGACAACTATGCAGCTAACATATCGGGGGACACGCAGATTATTTAGGTGTAATAGCTAGTTTCTAAATCATCTGGGATTTCTATGCTATTTTAAAGTAAATAAATATTTGTGGTTCATGGTTCAAAAGTCATAAAAAAAACTTTGTCATACACATTTTAAATTACCAAGGAAAGATTATGACAAAGTCACACAGGTCAAAATAAATTTAACATTATGTTTCATCACTTTTCCAAGAACATGTAAACTCAGAGTCAAAAAAAATTTTTTTTATATCATCAAAATAGAATGCAATGCATCATTTACCACACATTTACCAGAGTAGTGTCTACCCCAGTGGGCTTGCTGGGTTGCCTTGATAGCTTGGGTTCCTGGAGTTACAGGTCTTAATGTGGCACCAAACTGTAGAAGTTACAAGCATAGACATTTGTTGGGTTGTCTAGATTTGAATCCAGCATGGATTCAAGTTACTATTTGTAAATTCTATTTATAAATGCTTAGAACAGTGTCTGGCCTGTAATAAACCAATAAAAAAAAATAATAATATACCTGTAATAAATTTAAGTGGCTTTTATTAAACAACAATTAGATTCTGTCTTTCTTTGTGGAATAATCTCTCCTTCCATATTTCTTTGGTGCCAGAAAGCCATGGGTCCCCTTCCATTTCAAGCCAGCTACCTTCCATTGAAAAGGTTTAAAAGATTCATTCTCGGTGTTTGTGTTTTTTTTTTTCCTTTTCCATAATTTCCAATATATTCTTAGTGGTTGTTTGTCTAAACTTTGTTTCTCTTGTATTTCCAAATTTAGTTCTTGTGTTGTTCTGCTAATTACTTCAACAATCATTCAGTAAATTGTCTGAAGATGAACATCTATTTCTGACATACATACATAAGTCTGCATGTGCCCCTTCATGACTTGCTCCCACGTCTCCTTTAATTCTTTCAAAATGTTATTTTATTGGGACTTCTCTAAATATGTGTCTAAAACTGGCAAAATACTATTTCTCCTTTCCTCCACAGCACAGAAACTTTCTATCCCTCCTCCTGGCTTATTTTCTGTACAGCATTTATGATTTTTTATAATCAGATTTATCAATCCTTTTAATATAAATTAATATTTATATAATTTAATTGCTTGGTTTTTTTCTCTTAACTAGAATGTAAAGCACCAAAGTGGTTATTAGTTTTTAATGGTATTTTTCTTATGTTTATCCACTACTTGCAGAAGAGTTCGTGACACAAATTAACATTTGGACTATTTTCAAAACTATTTTTCAGTAAAATTATCCATGAGTCTATAAAATCTATACCCCCCCCCCCACACACACACACCCCCATCACTGGATGCTTTAGGTAACTAGGGAGAAAGTTATTAGGGAAAAAATAAAGAGGAAAAGTGAATTAGTTGTTTTTTTTTTATGATACCCATTTTTCAGAAGCATTTGAAAAATAAACAGCATTTTAAAATGCTACTGAGATACTGAAATCCATTTAACATATAATATTATTTTTCTCATCTATTATTTTAAGAAAATAATTCAGATATGTAGACATAGGGGCAAATATTTGCTCTTTGGTAGCCTATTGTTTTTTCAGGAGATCCTACCACCCACAATTTTGTGATTAAATAGCAGTAAGTATTATGAAGTCAAAAGTGATAGTCTATTTTTAGTCCAACAACATACAGTAAGTATCCACCATATATTTGAGTATCAACCTTAATTTATGTGGCAAAGAAGTATAGCCGAGTGCCTAAGTTCTGTACCATTCTTCTCTTGAACTGTTGACGAACTATGCAACACAGGCTTGTTACAGAACAGTTAAGGGAGCAACTAAATGCAAAGATACACAATAAAACAAAGCTGTGTCCCTTAAAAATCTTTATAGAAGCTTGTATCAAAGCATATGGTACGAAATCACCATTCTGGAGGAAGGAAAAGTGGTTGCTAAAAAGATATTTGAACTAAATTGGAGTAGTATAGTACTCCCTGCGGAGTGGAAAGAAAGGTTATTTGTCCCAAGCATGGGGTGTAGAATAGGGTACACTCATTGCAGAAGTAGCAATAATATTAAAACATGATATCAAATGATATTTAGTATCAAGTACAATATAAATTATAATGATATTTTAAAAATCTGCTACGTTACTCTCGTTTTTTTCAAAGAAGGGCAGTTGAGACTTTCTGAAATGTTGAATTAAATCATATTCAAATATAAACACAAAATAAGTTTCAATGCAAAATATAAATATATATTTTTAACTTTCAGCCACTCTGGATGAATCACACTATATAGCTCCCCTTAACTGAAATAGATAATTAAGTATTGGCTACATTAAAAAAATCATTGCCAAGGGATATCTGATATTTAGATAGGGAATCAGAAATTGGAATCTATTTGTGTCTCCTTAATAGGCTCATAATTATCCTTGAATAAGTGATTTTGTTATTCTCTGCTCTTTCCTTGTGTTTTTAATAAAATTGTCAAGGTCAGCCGCATCATGAATTGACTGAAAACAATACTGAAAATATTAACAATTTGGTATTTTTCAAAAGGTTTAAGATCGGATTAAAGTGCTTATCTTTAACAAAAAATGAAACCTGTCACTATGTACGATTTACTCATTTGCATTCAAAGACCTCTGATTAGAATAATTTTTCAAATATAAACAATTAGTAACAGGCCATTTGTTTACTAAATGTTATAGGAGAGACCCAGCTGTCTGTATCTCCTTCATCTGACTATTGTGAAGTTAGAATTTTCTCATGACATTTCACTATTTAAAAATGTTCAGCTAAATAACATCTTGTCAGATTAGATATTTTAAGGTTATCTTCCACATACTAGCCAAGAAGAAACGTGTTTCAATCTAAGAAAATCACGAGTATTTCTGTCATTTGACTCCATTTTTCGTATACCCCGGAAATATATCTTATCCCTTATTTTGATGTGGAAGGGGACTTTTTAAAATGAACTTTAAAATCATGTCCTGCTGACTTGCAAATGGCAGGCCGATGCTAAATGAGAGAAGCCTTAAAAACTCTGATACCTTTTATCCCTGCACAGAGAGATTCCATGCTCCGTATGTTCTAATCCTTGGCTTTCCAATATTGCCTTTACGAGGTTAAGGAGATGAATGTTCATTGCTTTTAATCCTTACCATGATTTATGAGCCTCTTGGTATCCTTTCCCCAGAGCAGCTACAACTGTGTGGCTGTTCTGCCTGCTGTTTAAATTACACAGACATCTGCAAAGTAAATTATGGATTGTTGTCCCATAGACCATAACCAAGCATTCTCTTCATCTCTCCTGCAGGATTTTTTCTTTTTTTTTTTTTTAATTAGAACAAAGACCGCATACAGTTGTACTTGCCTAAGTCCTGAAGAAATGTTAAGCTAACCTGAATGATAGCACAACGACCTGGATTATGACCTATCACATAACATCAAAGCAGCCTGACATCTAACAGGATTACTTTAAAGTTGGAAGGGGAAAAAAACAAAAACAAAAACAACTTCCCTTTATTTATGTTTCTTCTTTATTTAAGGAACACCATCTTTATGTTCACAGAAGGAAGGTGACCTTTAAAATTAACTGAAGATGTGTGCCATGCAATAAAGACACATGTAAAGTGACCTTTCAGTCTCTGAGTGTGCAAGATTTTAAGAGCATCTTGTGGCCTATGGTTCTTTGAACCAAATATTGACAAAGAAATAAAAAAAATACATAAAGGAAAATTCGTGAAAGACTGAAGTACCTCTTTAGGATTTTGTTTTTCTTCTACTGTTATCACTTGTAGTAAAGCTGGTTGAATAATCCTGGAAATTTGCAGAGATCATGAGTAATTGGAACAATTCTTTTTTCTGAATAAGAAGTCTAGCAGAGTCTAAGAAGAAATGGTCATCTCCTTCTGTATTTTCCTTTCTGTTCTCTGCTTACTATTTTGTGCAGATGATGACTCATAATTCCCAATGACAAGACCATTGTGAAATCCTAATAGGCATGTCTCAAATGACTAGCCTTTGACAGTTATCCCAAATTAGAAATAGCCCAGCATTTTTTTTTCCAAATGTGCTAATTGCAATGCAAACAATAACCCATCAGGGAAAACCTCACTAACAAAATTTACAAAATGATTTCTAGTAATGCCTTACAAAGTACATTTCTTTTTTAAACAGATGGCTGTGCAATTCATTTTTTTTTGAATCCTACTGTCAACTCAGCAGGATGTTGTGAGGGCTAAAACCAGAAATGCTCAAATCTACTCCTCGCTGAGCAGATCTGTTGCTGCCTCTGTGTTTCCATCACTTTCCTTTTCACCTCATCACTGCTGAGAGGCAATGTTCCCTGAGTGTCAGGACCTGATGTTCATACCAATGCCCTAAAGACTTTCTTTTCTTTCTTTCTTTCTTTTTCTTTCTTTCTTTCTTTCTTTCTTTCTTTCTTTCTTTCTTTCTTTCTTTCTTTCTTTTTCTTTCTTTCTTTCTTTCTTTCTTTCTTTCTTTCTTTCTTTCTTTCTTTTAAGATAGATCTCGTATCTGTTTACCTCTGTGTCAGCCTATGTATTCATTTCCAAAACTTTCCTTTGGGGACCCCACTTTGCATTCTTGACCTCGTGAAATGAAGTATTAAAGGAATCCTGAAAGATTTGATTTAGTTAAAACCCTACACTAAATATATCTGTAAATAAACAAATACCTTTTGAATACCGATTACATACAAGTAATTGTCTAAGAAATTATAGGATCTGGTCACAAATAAGATGAAAGATATATAAGATATATCCAAAGATATATAATATATATATATATTCCTCCAATCCCCAATACATTTCCAGCAATTATTTCCTTAAACACACACGCACGCACACACACACACACACCCACCCACCCACACCCACACACACACACACACACACACACACACACACACACACGCATACCCTGCTAATCAGATTATTTCTCTACATTCAAAAATAAATAGCAAAAACAAACATGGCTCCATATCTTATAAAACATAAATCGCACAGCCCAGATATGTTCTGAAATTTCATTCAAGCTTCTTCATCATCTGGACCTATTCTTCTAGATTTATCTGCCAACTCGCCTCATATTTGATGCTCACTGCATTTCCTAACTGTCCAAATGGCTTAAGATTCACCATGCATGAAACGTTACATATCTTTATGTCTGTTATACATCTATCGCCTTTTCTTTACATATTTGTACACACTTATCTTTAAAGTCCAGTTCAAATGTGTCATTTCTGTATTTTCCATCCCCTTTCAACCATAGCATACCAAAGAAATCCTATTCCAACTTCTCTGAAACCACAGCATTTTAAATAATGCAACACAAAACTATCCTCTACATAATCAAAGACTGCTGTCTGACCATAAAAAAAAGAATATTTTCATTGCCTTCATTGTCAGATGATTTATAAGTTAATCCAATTACTTGTTAGGCAATCATGAATGTAAGTGACAAATAAGGACAAACACTAAATTTTGTGAAATTTTAGAGTAAATTGACTGTTCTTTCTTTGATTGGTCAAAAAAGAAGTTAAGAAAGGAGATCATAGGATTTTAAATAGGCCCCAGAGCCTTACTCTATTCAATATTGAATTACTAAAAGACACATATTTTAGTACTAAGTTTGTTTGGCTTGAAACATATTGCCTTCAATGTCCTTAGATATCACTCTCTAGTTTGTTAAATCATTCCACTGAGATTACTTTCAGGTCTACTTTCTTGTGTGAAATTTATGAAAACTCTTACATTAAAAGGAAAGCAATTTCAAGCCATTCTCTACAAATGTCTTCTGCATTCATTTGATTTGTTTTCCACATTGAAAACAAGTAAACATCCTAATTACTTTAAATTTAAAGTATTTAAATTGCTTGGGGCACCTGGGTGGCTCAGTCGGTTATGCATCCGACTTCGGCTCAGGTCACGATCTCGGGGTTTGTGGGTTTGAGCCCCACATCCAGCTCTGTGCTGACAGCTCAGAGCCTGGAGCCTGCTTCAGATTCTGTGTCTCCCTCTCTCTCTACCCCTCCCCTGCTCATGCTCGGTCTCTCAGAAATAAATAAATGTTAAAAAAAATTCAATTTATCCTTTCTCATGTTACTATGTTTAAACTATTCTCATGTAAAATGATGATCATTTTCCTATATATTCCTTTTAACTGTGGTTATAGCACAGAGAGAACCAAAGAATATTTGGGAAGAGTGTGCTCCCCTTTTATTTGGATCTTTGGTGATTTTAATGCTTCATTAAGCTTTAAAGAAAGAGATTAATAATTAGTACGGTGTGGTATTAATTTTTGATTACTCATACTTGTAGCATAGATAATATTTAAGTTGCTGAAATCATGGTATTGCAGAAAGGACAAGTTGCTGGTTACAAAAATTAATTCTGAAGCGTGAAGCTCTTTTATCCTATCAATATAAGATCTGGAATGAAACCCCACTCCAAAATTTTGAGGTCAGAAATTTTAAAAGTATCTGAATTTCCTATAAAATGTGAAGATTTTACAAGATAAAGTGAGATTTTTACATATAGAAATTCTGAATATTAATGAAAACAACTTGAAAGACAGAACAGATGACAAAAGGCATTAGTATTTGAGATATCCAATGCTTAATTTCAAACTTTTAAACCTGAAAAATGTTATCTAAAATTTGTGTAGAATTTACTCAAATCTGATACTTGAAATTAACTGACAATGTTATAAAACTAGATTATAGTTAAGGAAAAGTTAAAAACAGAAAGAAACCATGTAATTTTTTTTTCATTTATTAACTGAGTATGCAGAGGGAGTTTGAATAAATATCACAGCAAGATCCAGAAAGCCACATTAGCTTAATTACATTTGCCTTATCTCTTTAACCTTTTCTTTCTGAGCTATTATATCAATAGTTAATCTTAATTGATCACTGATTGAGAACTGAGAACTTGAAGCTTGTTTTGAATACTGCCTAAGAATAGATCTAATGGTTACGGAGCAGAGAGTGTCAAGGCAGTGCTTTAATTATTGTCTCCAGAAGGTTAACTGTAAGTGTCTAAATCTCAGAGTTCAGATTCCTGCCATCAGCAAAGGAAAAGCAGCCTATCACTACCTGCCCAAGAAACAACTGAATTACACTCTGCCATATTAATATTAATAAAGATAAGAAAATTTGAGACTGTGTCCCTGTTTCCAGTGTCAGAGCTTCATCTAAAGTTTGCCTTTGAAAGGAGACCCATCCAATTGAACAAAAGTAATATCCACTAATTATGAGAGGCTAGTCAAGGTGTCATGAAAATATAAAAGCAGAAAATCAATTTCTGTTCTTAAGAAAGCACACAGTCACTAGGTCTTCTCGAATCTGCATGTAAATTAAAACAGTGCAAGAAAAATATGATGAAGATGCTCAAACATATAGATATCATGCTAAAAGAAATGATTAGTACTTAAGTTTCATGGTTGTGTCATCTTTATGTCAACCGCCTAAAAGTATATAAACATTTGAATATTTTGATTTGTAAGAAAACATATATTTAAAAAAAAGAATTTTCAAAAGAATTAAAATTTTGAATTATTAAGAGATTAAAATATAGGCATTAATGATAGTTAAATGTCACCTACCATTGAAAAGGCTGGCATCCTTTAAAACTCCAACATGCTATTGAGTTCCAAATGGACTGTATTCCCAAAAAGAGCCAAACAGAGCTGGAAAAACAAACATACACAATGATGTTATTTTTTTTTAACTTAAATTCAATTTAGTTAATGTACAGTGTAGTCTTGGCTGCAGGAGTAGAACCCAGTGATTCATCTCTTACATATGACACCCAGTGCTCATCTCAAATCATGCCCTCCTTAATGCCCATCATCCATTTAACCCATCCCCCTACTTACTTCCCCTCCAGCAGCCCTCAGTTTGTTCTCTGTCTTTAAGAGTTTCTTTTGGTTTGCCTCCAACTCTGTTTTTATCTCATTTTTCCTTCCCTTCCCCTGTGTTCATCTGTTGTGTTTCTCAAATTCCACATATTAGTGAAATCATATGATATGTCTTTCTCTGACTGACTTATTTGGCTCTAGAGATATTATGCTAAGCAAAAATTTTATATAAATATATATATGTATGTATATATATGTATATATGTATATAATATATATTAGAATATTTCACATATACTTAAAAGCTACAAAGATTTTTCAGAGTTCTTATAAACTCCAATTTCTTCTGTCATTAGCATTTTACATTAGAATGGTTTAACTGTCACAACTTTTGATGCATTGTGATATATGGGCTTAAACGAACCAATATTGATATATTATTCTTATTTCATGAGTTTTTATCCCAATGTCCTCTTTCTGTTCCAGATATCGCCTTGAATTTAGCCTTTCTGTCTCCCCAGCCTGCTCTGAGAGGTGACAGTTTTTCAGATTTTCCTCGGTTTTGATGACCTTGAGAGTTTTGAAGAGTAATGCTGAGGCACTGCAGAATGTCTCTCAATTGGAATTTGCCTGATTTTGTTTCTTATGACTAGATAAGTGGGATGTATGGTCTAATTTTTCTCACTAGACTGGTTTTTGAAGGGAACACCATACAGGCAGGGTCATCCTTTTAACTTCCTATTGACGATGCAGGAAACCAGCCTGACTTCTATTCTGTTCCACACTGTGCCTTTGGAAGCAAGTCACCAAACACAGCCCACACTCAGGGGAAGGGAATTATGTTCCACCTCCTTGAGGGTGAAATGTTTGCAGGATTTATTTGGAATTCTTCTGCAAGAAAGACTTGTTTTTCTTCTCCCAGTTTGTGTGCTTGTTTGTGTCTTCAATCATTCATTAATTCGTTCAGTAATTTGTGTACCTCATTATGAATTCATAGATGTTTATTTCACATTTTGTGTCATAATCCGATACTACATCATTTCTTTTGTTGTTCAAATTGTTCCAACTTTGGCCTTTGTGAGCCCTTGCACTTGGTTTTGTGACCTTTTGACATATCACATAAAACTATTCATTGAGCAGTTACTTATATTCTGGCATTAAAGTAAGAAAGAGATTCAAAAGAAACTCTAAGCCATCCCAAACCTTTACATTACATTAGAGGGACACCTCGGTGGTTCAGTTGGTTAAGCATCTGACTCTTGGTTTTGGCTCAGGTCATGATCTCATGGTTATGGGTTCGAGCCTGACATCAGGCTGTGTGCTGACAGTGCAGAGCCTGCTTGGGATTCTCTCTCTCCTTCTCTCTCTCTGCACTACCCCCACTCAGGCTGTCTCTCCCCACCCCCCCCCCCAACCCCAACCTGTCTCTCTTTCTCAAAATAAATAAACTTAAAAAATAAAATAAATAAAATAAATTTCTTTAGAAATGTTGGCTAAAATGTATCAAAATCTATATCAGTTTCCTGTGGCTGTGACAATAAATGACCACAAATGTAGTAGCTTAAAGGAACAGAAATTTATTCTGTCACAGTTTTAGAGGTCAGAAGTCTGAAATCAAGGGGCAAGCAGGGCTCTCTTCCATCAGAGGATCTCAAGAAGAATCCATTCCTGGTCTCTTCAAATGTCTAGTGATTGTCAGCATGCCTTGTGCCTGTGGCCATATCATCCCAGTCTTCAAGGCTGGCATCTTCAAACGTTTCCTTCCCCTTTCACATCCCTTTCTCCTCAGCATGGGCCAAAGCTCCCTGTGCTTATAATCGTATATAGACGGTCTCTCACTTATGATAGTTCAACTTACGATTTTTTTTACACTATAATGGTGCAAAAGTGATACACATTCAGAGGAAACCGTATTTTGAAATCTGCAATTTTGATCTTTTGTTGACGAGTGAGATGCCTAGGATCCTGTCCCATGAAGCTGGGCGACAACAGCCAGTGCAGCCCCCAGTCAGCCATCCGTGGGAGCAAACAAGCGATACCCTGGTTGTCATCCTGCACCCACAAAGCTGTTCTGTTTTTGTCTTTCAGTACAGTATTCAATAAGTTACATGAGATATTCCAAACGTTATTCTAAAATAGGCTTGGCTTTAGAGGATTTTGCCCAACTGTAGACTAATGTAAGTGTTCTGAGTATGTTTAAGGTAGGTTAGGCCAAGATATGGTGTTCTGTAGGCTAAGGGTATTAAATGCAATTTTGACTTGTGGTATTTTCAACTTGTAATGGGTTCACTGAGATGTAGTCTAGGACAATCTGTGTGTGATTGTATTTTGGGCCCACCTAGACAATCCAGCATAACCCTCCCATCTCAATATCCTTACCTTAATCACAACCACAAAGACCCTTTATTGCCACAAAGAAAATTTATAGGTTTCATGAATTAGGAGACAGCTATATTTTGTGAGGTTATTTTTTTTAGCACACCATAGACTACCTTGTAGACTTGCTTCCTATCCCCTTCCATAGAGGAGAACAAATTACTATAATAAAACAATTTTCTCAAGAGTCTATTTCACATGAGGCAGTGTGTATAGCCCTGATAGCATTAGAAATATAATCAAACACAATGAAAGGATATTTTAAAATATTGCTTAAGACGATATAGGACAGGCATAATTTTAACTTCCTTAGAGCAATAGATATTATTTAATTATGTAACTTAAATAATCGTCTCCCTCTTTTCCTTATAGACTAGGACCATGGATAACTTACAATATGTTGTTCTTCATGAAATAAAACTATCAAAATGAAGTTTCAGAATTATGGCTCCACCATCTTTAGAAAAAAATTCATAATTAAGCAAACCTTTAGACAAATTTTAAAGGAAATGCTTTGTGAATTCTACTGCATACTGCATTTGTAAATTATTATTACTGGTACCAAATATCTTATGCCTGGTCAATTTTTAAGGAAACTTGACATAAGAAAGGAACTAGCAATAAAGTAAGAGGAGTGGGAGCTGATTAGTTGGGAAATTATCAGAAACCTACAAAAGCATGAATGACTTCAGTGAGGTTTAAATTCCCAGCATTGGTAAGGGAATCCAGACCTCAGCCACAAGAACTAAAGGAACAAGGAATGAGATACTTGAATGCAAGAGATATGTAAAAAGGATTGTCCCATCTATGGGATGGGAATTTAAAAAAACTTCTGCACATCAGTTCTGTGAAGCTGTACAAATATCAGCCGCTCACCAAGGATCATAGAAAAGAGGTCACCAGTAAGAAGGCAGATGGCAAGCATAGACTTTGTGGGTATGAGACAGCCAGATTCACACACAGGTATGGTGTGGGGACTTGAACCCAAGATACTATAGCACTGGTGAAACTATTAGAGTTTCAGCCGAGCAAATACAAAAATGTCTTTAAGGTATTCTTGCACAATCTAAGGGATTAGACTCCCATAGTAGGGAAAAAGTAATAAGAGAAAGGAAAACACATGAATGAACATCAGCAGAAGCAATAAAATGGAAAATTTGTTTCTCAAGAGCTGGAAATAATAGAACATTTTGTAAAAGATATATGTAATGTATTTAAAGTCTTCAGAGTCAAAGAAAGAAAGAAAAAAATGTTTCCTTTATCAGAACATACACAAAAATAACTTTCAGTTGTGTAGAGAAATAAAGCCTTAAAAATATGAAAGAAAATACACAGCATATTTTTATGAAATAGGAAAAAAAAGCTTTTCTTTAAACAAAATGTTAAAAGCACAAAGCAAAATAATGATACACTTGAGCTAAAATTTAATGTATTCAAAATTTAACTTTACTAACAAAAGGAAGCTATGTCAGTGATTGTGATAAGATATGTAATTAATGAAACAAAGTTTAGAGAATAGATTATATAAGAATTTTAATATTTAAAAAATGAATTTGTGGGATTCCACATCAGCCATCATTGGGGAAATGCAAATTAACATGGCAATGACATATTATTCCATCCTCAATTAGATTATTAAAAATATTTTTAGTTAAATATAATGCCTGAAATGATCAATAATAAACAAAGATGTGGAGTGATATAGTGTTGGTGGTGAACACTGATAAAACCACTTTGAAAAACCGTTTGGCAATAACGAGTAGAGGTAAAAATTCAGGTAACCTCTTCCCTAGCAATTTCCCTCCTGTATAACCATGCTAGACAAAGTCTTTCACAAATGTGCAAAGAAATAGGCAAAGGAATATTTACTGAAGCTTTGTACAAATTCCTAAAAGAATTGGCATTTTTGAAACTCATAATAAATGCACATGCAAACACAACCAATTATTGTCCGTATTTCAAATATTAAGTTAAAAATGTTTTACTTGTAATTTATTGGAAAATATTTATTTTTGGTCTATATTTGCATGTGTGTGTATAATTGCATGCATGGGGGTTTGTGTTTGTACGTGGAGTGTGTACGATATTAGACACAGCAGTTTTCTTTATTATATTGCAATCATGATTAAGAATATTATACCTAATTTATTCAAGAGGAACAATCACAAAAACAGATCAGTATTACTAAGAGGACTTATGAGTATATAAATATTTGAAAACACAGTGGGCAGGTACCACACACTTTAATAAAAAAGGACAACACTAGAGTCAGGAGAAATATATGTAGTTAAGGCTCTTAGGTGACAAAGTAATAAGATCAGATACCATTTTATTAGTAAAGAGGATATACCAAAGGATTAGATACTGTTTTGTGTTCCTCTACCTGCTTCTGGCATAAAGATAAATCCCCTTATAAGCAGCTAACCTGCTTCATTGCAGGTAGTGGTAGAGATGTACAGCAATGAAAATAAATGACACCAGAAAAACATAAGCTGAGGGAAGAGTGAAAAAAACAGGTAGCAGCTGTGCTTCAACAAGACCCAGGGCAGTAGTTCAAAGCAAGTACAGTCTGCAAGAGCACAATTCATGAGGCCATTTCGGCTAAGGTAAGAAAGTCTAGGACTAACAACATCAGCTGAGGACAAGTAGTTATCAAATGTTGGGTGACAGGACTCACTGAAGAAACTGTAACCTGGGCTGAGACATATATGTCATTTCCAATGCCCCTACTACCAAAATGAAAAAGATTTAAAAAGAGGTAACACCTGTGGTATGTTGAATAGTAATGAAGGGGATTAGAAACAAATTTCTGCCAAAATATGAGATGAGTCTATTTCACAAATAAGCTGAAGATACTTGTAATAATTATCTTCCAGAAAAATGTTATGACAGAAAACAGGTAGGATACTCGGATAATATCCCACTAATACCTCTTGAATTAAAAGACTGAAGAACTGGAGTACCTCTGTGTAGCCTGCACTTGGGATTTCTTTAAAGGCTTTGTTTCCAGAACTTTCAAAGAAATCATACCATGAAGTCCACCAATACACCACAGCCAAACCAATGAGATATCTACAGGTGGTTGAGTTCTCTCCTGATATGCCTGACTGTCAGTAGGGAAGGTGGCCCAACGAAATAGAAAAAAAAAATCTGGTATGGAATGTTGGTTACTTAGAAAAAGGAGAAGGAGAAGGAGAAGGAGAAGGAGAAGGAGAAGGAGGAGGAGGAGGAGGAGGAGGAGGAGGAGGAGGAGAAGGCAGAAAAAGAAGAAGTTTTCACCTGCAGGTGCTCTCCAGGAACTTGATGTTTCTCCACACCCACCGTATAATGAATATGGCTGACAATGGATATCATAGTTATCAGCTTTTGAACTTCAGATCATGGAGCATTCAAGTATCACCCATGTAACAAAGAGGAATATACTCACTTTTTGAAATATAAATGATGCTTGATTTGAAATCTCTGTATTTAGCATATACTAGAAGTACTAAGAAAGAATCAGTAATATTTAAGGATACTTCAAATGCAGAATATATTAAGAAAAACAATGTGTTAAATAAAGGAAGAGATGTTTTAAAATGACAAGAGTATTTTCACTCAATAAACTTAAAGAATAGGCCAAATAAAAACAACAACAAAAAGATAAGTCATTAAAATAACAGAATAGGATAAATATAGGTGTTTCTGAATCAAGGTAATTGGTAGTATCATAACACTTAAAATAACATGATTATGGGGTACCTGGATGGCACAGTCAGTTAAGACCCTGCTTTGGCCCAGGTCATGATCTCAGTTTGCAGCTTCGAGCCCTGTGTTGGGCTCTGTGTTGACAGTTCAGAACCTAGAGCCTGCTTGTGATTCTGTGTGTGTGTGTGTGTGTGTGTGTGTGTGTGTGTGTGTGTCTGCCCCTCTCCCTGCCTGCAGTCTGCCTCTGTCTCTCAAAAATAAATATTAATTTTAAAAAAATAAATAAAATAACATGATTATGAGCAATTATATGCCAAAAAATTGGGCAATCTGGAAGACATGAATAAATTCCTAGAAACATATAAACTACCAAAGCTGAAACAAGAAGAAATAGAAAATTTGAACAGAATTGTAGCAAGTAAAGAAATTATTTCAGTAATCAAAAATCTTCCAACAAAAAAGAGTCAAGGGCCAAATGGCTTTCCAGGAGAATTCTACCAAACATTTAAAGAAGACTTAACACCTATTATTTTGAAGCTTTTCCAAAAAGTAGAAATGGATGGAAAACTGCAAACTCATTCTACCAGGACAGCATTACTTTGATTCCAAACCCAGACAAAGACTCCACCAAAGAAAGAACTACACACCAATTTCCCTGATGAACATGGATGCAAAAATTTTCAACAACATACTATCAAAATAGATCCAATAATACATTAAAAAAATTATTCACTGCAATCAAGTGGTATTTATTCTTAGTATGCAAGGCTGATTCAATACCCACAAATCCATTAATGTGATACATCATATTAATGAAATAAAAGATAGGGGCGCCTGGGTGGCTCAGTCGGTTGAGTGTCCAACTTCATCTCAGGTCATGATTTCACAGTTCATGAGTTCAAGTCCCGCGTCCAGCTCTGTGCTGACCGCTCAGAGCCTGGAGCCTGCTTCAGATTCTGTGTCGCCCTCTCTCTCTGCCCCTTCCCCACTTATGCTCTGTCTCTATCTCTCAAAAATGAATAAACGTCAAAAAATTAATAAAATAAAGGATAAGAACCACATGATTCTCCCAATAGATGCAGACAAAGCATTTGACAAAATACAGCATCCCTTCTTGATAAAAACCCTCAAAAAAGGAGGGATAGAAGGAACATACCTCAAGATCATAAAGGCTATATACAAAAGACCCACAGCTATCACCCTCAATGGGGAAAAACTGAGAGCTTTCCCCCTATGGTCAAGAAAATGACAGGGATGTCCACTCTCACCAATGTTGTTCAACATAGTGTTGGGAGTCCTAGATTCAGTACTCAGACAACAAAAAGAAAAAAAATTCAAATGGGCAAGGGAGAAGTCAAACTTTCACTCTTCACAAATGACATGATACTCTATGTGGAAAACCCGAAAGACTCCACCATAAAACTGCTAGAACTGATACATGAATCCAGCAAAGTCACAGACCGTGAAATCACCATACAGAAATCTGTGAT
The DNA here is from genome assembly GCF_022837055.1 of Prionailurus viverrinus. Lineage (NCBI taxonomy): Eukaryota > Metazoa > Chordata > Mammalia > Carnivora > Felidae > Prionailurus > Prionailurus viverrinus. The sequence goes on along the minus strand of NC_062561.1, from coordinate 222,737,333 downwards.
ATTTCTAAACATCAATAATGAAACACCATAAAATCAAGAAATTGATCTCATTTACAATTGCACCAAGAACCATAAAATACCAAGGAATAAACTTAACCAAAGAGGTAAATGATCTATACACTGAAAACCTTAGAAAGTTTATGAAAGAAATTGAAGAAGACACAATGAAATGTTCCATGCTAAAGGATTGGAAGAATAAATATTGTTAAAATGCTGATACTACCCAAACAATCTACATATTCAATGCAAACCCTACCATAGTAACACCAGCATTCTTCACAGAGCTAGAAAAAATAATTCTAAAATTTGTATCAAACCAGAAAAGACCCCAAATGGCCAAAGTAATGTTGAAAAAGAAACCAAAGCTGGAGGCATCACAATTGCGGACTCCACCCTGTATTACAAAGCTGTACTCATCAAGATAGTATGGTGATAGTACGGTATTAACAAAAAAACAGACACTCAGATAAATGGAACAGAAAAGAGAACACAGAAATATACCCACAAACATATGGCCAACTAATCTTTGACAAAGCAGGAAAGACTGTCCAATGGAATAAAGACAGTCTCTTCAGCAAGTGGTGCTGGGAAAACTGGACATGAACATGCAGAAGAATGAACTTGGACCACTTTCTTACACCATACACAAAAATAATATCAAAGTGGATGAAACACCTAAAGATAAAACAGGAAGCCATCAAAATCCTAGAGGAGAAAGCAGGCAAAAACTTCTTTGGCCTCAGCTGCAACAATTTCCTATGTCTCCAGAGGCAAGGGAAACAAAAACAAAAATGAACCATTGGGCCTTCATCAAGATAAAAACCTTCTGCACAGCAAAGGAAACAATCAGCAAAATTATAAAGCACCCAATGGAATGGGAGAAGATATTTGCAAATGACCTATCAGATAAAGGGTTGCTATCCAAAACCTATAAAGAACTTATAAAACTCAATATCTAAAAAACAAACAATCCAGTGAAGAAATGGGTAAAAGGCATGAACAGACACTTTATCAAAGAAGGCATCCAGATTGCTAAGAAACTCATGAAAAGATGCTTATCATCACTCATCATTAGGGAAATACAAATCAAAACCACAATGAGATACCACCTCACAGCAGCCAGAATGGCTACAAGTCAGGAAACAACAGATACTGGCAAGGATGTGGAGGAAGGGGAACACTTTTGCATTGCTGATGGGAATCCAAACAGGTGCAGCTACTCTGGAAAACAGTGTGGATGTTCCTCAAAAAATTTAAAATAAAACTACCCTACAACCCAGCAATTGCACTACCAAAAATTTATCCAAGGGATACAAATATGCTGATTCAAAGAGGCACATGCACCCCAATGTTTATAGCAGCACTATGAACAATAGCCAAATTATGGAAACAGCCCAAATGTCCATAGACTGATGGACATAGACTGATGGACTGATAAAGAAGATATGGTATGTACACACACACACACACACACACACACACACACACACACACTGGAATATTACTCAGCAATAAAAAAGAATGAAATCTTGTCATTTGCAACAACTTGTGGATGGAAGTAGAGTGTATTATGCTAAGCAAAAGAAGTCAGTCAGGGAAAGACAAATATCATATGATTTCACTCACATGTGGAATTTAAGAAACAAAACATGAACATAGGAAAGGGAAAGAAAAGTAAGATAAAAAGAGAGAGGGAGACAAACCATAAGAGACAGAGAACAAACTGAGGGTTGCTGAAGGGGTGTTGGGTGGGGGGCATGGGCTAAATGGGTGATGGGCATTAAGGAGGGCACTTGTTGGAATGAGCACTGGGTGTTGTATGTTAATGATGAATAACTAAATTCTACTCCTGAAATTATTATTACACTGTATGTTAACTGACTTGGATTTAAATAAAATTATAAAAATAAAAAATAAAAATAATAAAATAACATGATTTCCCATAAAATGGAGGAACAATTTTACTATAATATATGAACGTATTAGAAAATAAACACAATACACATAGAAACACATTTTCAGTGAATGGATGAGTCTAAAAGTAAAAGAAGAGTCTAAAGAGAGGAGCAAAGCTGGAGGACAAGTACAGGGAGGTGAGTATTGTAGACAAGAGATATATTAAGCATCTAAAAAACTGGCGGCCTAAGTGTTCTTTGAGTGAAGTCTTTGAATTGGCCCAGAGTTAGAGTTGAATTAGTGAAAACTGCAGAAAACTGAGCTCCAGGAAGACTATACCTATAGAAAAAACAAATGGCTTTCCTAATAGAAAACAGATACTTTCTCCTTTATTCTAGAGATAAAAAAAATATCTGCTCTGAGGATATGTGGTTGGTGGCTGGCTCTCACTTGAGTTTGGAGAAGTCATTTACATTATTTGGTTCAAAATCAATCTTGAGATCGAAACTTGAATTTAAAGTGGATTGGGGTGTATACTGCCTTCCAGATGACAATAAATCGCTAGAGAAAACAACTCACAACCTACACCATAGGGAACTCTTGAAAATTAAATTACCACAGATATAATAGGCTCTAGTCTAAAATCTCAAAACATAATGGATGTCCTATAAAGTTCTATAAGATAAAAAGATAACAAGAAACAACAGAGATAGGTTCATAAAGGAAGAACACTATTTGAGATGTGACTGTATTTTATTCTAAAAACTCCAAGTTTCTCCATCAAATCATCCATTGAAATTTTTTGATTAATAAAAGATTTTAGGAACTTTTCTGAACAATGTTTAGGTAATTGCATTCTGAAAGACCTGCAACAAGAGTTAAAGAGTACAATTTAAAAATCATTTATATTATAAATATTCATTAAATAATTAGAGATACATTTAACAAAAAAAGGTCTAACATTTTTGTTGAATAAACAAGGAGGTCATTAGACTGATGTGGCTCTAATGGCATGGTGGCCTATGTGACCAAACCGAAAACAAGCCCTATAAATGCCACAAGGTTGAGAAATTGAAACCAAAAAACAACCAATTACCAACAGACAACTGGACTTGAAGCTATAATCACATAATGTCCTTTCTTCGCCTCTGTACTCTCTCTGGAAAAGACTCTCCCTTAGGTCTTGCTGACAGATTGCTCCTAACACCTCTGGTTTGGCACTACGAGATTTGAAGCAATTTTGGCTCCAATAAGCCCTTAAAATTGTTAATATGTGTCAACTTATCTCTTTTTAATTAAAAAAAATTTTAATGTATATTTTTGAGAGAGAGAGAGAAGGAAAGAGACAGGCAGACAGGGCATGAGCAGGGGAGGGGCAGAGAGAGAGAAGGAGACACAGAATCCAGGCTCTAGGCTCCAGGCTCTGAGCTGTCAGCAATGAGCTGGATGTGGGGCTCAAACCCCACTCACCATGAGATCATGACTTGAGCTGAGGGTTGGACACAACTGACTGGGCCACCCAGATGCCTCTCAATTTATCTTTTAAAATCTTTATTGATATAATGGCCCAACATGATTAATAACTATTAAATAAGAACTAAATACGTGTAGAAAGTTATCTTGCTTATTGAATCAGTTCTAACAATCTATCAATAACAGTCTCTCAACTCAAATAATCCCAGGCAAAAGAAATAAGGTTTTTCATCAAAGTTGTAAAAGTGATACTAAATGATATGAAAGAATAAAGGGTGAGAATAGTTACAACATTAATAAAGAAGTAAAAAGAACATGGTTTTGTCTTACTCAAGACTAAGATTTATAAATATATGACTTACAACAGTGATAAGACTATGGGCAAGAAAAATTTATGACATGCACATGTATGGAAACCTGATATATAGCAAAGCATATTTGAAAAACTAGTAGGGAACCAAAGACTATTCAAGAAGAGGTACTGAGTGAGAAATGTTATTACCTCTAAATAATATATATATAAATATATATATATATATATATATAAAACCTCTAAATAATACACACACACACACACACACACACACACACACACACACACTATATCCCTACCTCACTCCTTAGGCAAAAATCAATCCTAGTAGATTAAGCACTTAAGTGTGAAAGATCAATGTATAAAATTTTTGACAAAACAAAATATATTAACTCAGGATAGGCATTAATATAAATGTACTAAAACATTCTACCCATATAAACACAGGCTAATAAAGTTCTACATAACACAGTTAAAACTTTGGGTTCACTAAGACACACAAGAACATTAAAAGACATAGTGCAGTTTGAGAAACAATATTTGTCATAGATATGACAAATAATCATCACCCTGATTATATAATAACTCTCAAATACAATTAGAAAAACACACTCTATTATAAAATTAGTTGAAACTCATACACTTATTTAAGAAAACACAGTAACACAAATGACGTTAAAAATCTAATGATGTCCAAACTTACTAGCAAAGAGGTCAAAACACATTAAGGTCATGATGAGGTAAATATACAATTAAGCTGGCAAAAATAAAACATATAAAAATTGCCAGTGTTGAGAAGATGGGGAACTTTTTGAACATTCCTATAGTATTGATACAAATATAAATTGGTCCAGGCCACCTACAAATAACTTGTCATTATCCCGAAAACATGAACAGATGAATATCAGTTAACTCAAAATTCTGACTCTTAGGCATAAACAATTATACAAAAAGAAAACAAAATCTGACACTTAAATAAATATAAATGTTTCTAAATACAGATAGAAAATATAATATACATGTCATTTGCTTTTTTGAAGAGACATACCAAGAAAGTTTAGAAAGTAGTAAAATAAATTATATAAATTGTTTTATTTTTATTTTTTATTAAGAAGTTAATTGCTATACTCTAATTTTTGGTAGTGGTAATTAGAAAACTACATTTATAATGACAAGTACATAAGATTATGTTAACAAAATTGCAATGTGGTATATTCATTACACTGCTAGGAAAAAAGTAAAAGAAAAATAATATATAAATACAGAAATAGAAGGAATCACTGGAGAGGTGATAAAAAATAAATGAATAATGGGAGGAGCCAAGATGGTGGAACAGCATGGAATTTTTTTCTGCCTCTGACATCCATGAAATACAGCCAGATCAACACTAAACTATCCTGCACACCCAGAAAACTGATTTGAGGATCAACACAACAATCACCACAACCTAAACCACAGAATTCAGCAGGTATGCAACGTGGAGAGGTGAACTGGGGGAGAGAGAAGCCGCAGAGGGCAGGCTGTTTTTGGATACAGAGAGAGGACAGAGCCGGGGTGGGAGGCAGGGGGAGAATTCAGAAAAGCACCACCCCCCAAAAGCAGCTGGAGAGAAAATGGAAAAGTGGAAATAGCCGCAGGGACCGAATTAAAAAGGCAGAAAAAAGAGTGTTTAAATTCCCTTAAGACTCTATAAACAGGGGAGCACAAGATTGGAAACTCAGCAGCTGACACCTGGTGGTGCTCTGGTGGAAAGGGTGAATCCCCGGGAGCAGAGTGAAGTCCAGGGGTCTTTGGGCCACACAGGGTGAGGCGGTTCCCCTGCTGGGAGGACATCTGGTAGAGGCCCCAAAGGCAAAGGCCCCAGTGGACCCGGGAGAACAAACACATTTGCTGGTGCTGGAACAAGGTCATTGGGGATGAAGCCTGGTGCCAGATGCGTGTGTGGTCATTTGCCAAAATCCCTGAAACACTGTTGCCACGTAATCACGTGAACTTTTCCTGGGGCGGGCTGGCACCTGGAGGCAGTCTCTGGGCATCGCCAGCAGCACGGTCCTGTGAATATTCCTGGGTGTGGCCAGCACCCAGCCATTGCTCAGTGAAAACCTCCTGCAGAAGGTTTGAGCAGGACAAAGCCGCAGTCCCTCAGAAGTAAAGGGTGGGGAAACGCAGCAGCATCTGGGATAAAACTCAGGAGAGAGGTGCTGCCTGGGGCTTGGTTACGAACAGCGTAAAAGTGGGGAGAGTATGGCAACTGAAGACAAAGGATGGGTGCGCGATTGCTGATCAGGGAGAACAGAATTCCGTTACTAGAGACGGGTGACGCCATTTTCACCTATCTGGCGCATGTGCATACACATCTACAAGCGCCACAACAATCCACCTGAGTAAGCTAAGCAGTGCCATCTAGTGGAGAATGGAGCCATTACACCAACCTCCACCCAACTGGGCCAACCTCACTCTTCAGGAACACAAGTCTCTCTGCCTGCTTAGTTTATGGACTATAAAGTGCTTCATAGTTTGACTTCTATGGGAAAAAGAAGTAATTTTAACTGTATTTCCATCTGTTCCCTGGTCCATTTATTAAATCTTCTTTTCTTTTCTCTTTTGTTTTTTTTTCTTGAATACAGAAAGAGAAATTTTTTTTTTCAATTTTTATTAAAACTATTTTTCTTTAATTTTTTTCTACTATATTTTTTACTTTTGTATATATTTTTTTCAAATTCTGTTTTGCTTTCACCATTTCATTTAATTTCTGTATATTCATTTTTTTTTCAAATTTTCAAACGACTTCCCTTTTTTTTTCTTTCCCCTTTTTTCCCTCATCTACCAAGCCCCTTTCAACACCCAGACGAAAACACATCTAAGTTCTACCATCATTTATTTGATTTGTGTGTGTCTGTTGTTTTTATTTTTTTAATTTCATTTTTTTAATTTATTTTTTTTAATTTTTTTAACCTCATTAATTCTTTTACTCCCTTCAAACTGACACAACGAAGGAATTCACCCTAAAAGAAAGAGCAGGAAGAAACGACACCCAGGGATATAACAAACACAGATACAAACAAGAAGTCTGAACCAGATTTTAGAATCATGATAATAAGAATACTAGCTGGAGTCAAAAATAGATTAGAATCACTTTCTGTGGAGATAAAAGAAGAAAACCTAGTCAGGATGAAATTTAAAATGTTATAACTGAGCTGCAATTTCAATTGGTGCAATGGCAGCAAAGATGGATGAGGCAGAGCACAGAATCAGTGATATAGAGGACAAACTTGTGGAGAATCATGAAGCAGAAAAAAATAGGGAGACTAAGGCAAAAGAGCACAATTTAAGAATTAGAGAAAATCAGTGACCCATTAAAAAGGAACAACCTCAGAATCATAGGGGTTCCAGAAGAGGAAGAGAGATAAAAAAGGGTAGAAGGGCTATGTGAGCAAATCATAGCAGAAAACTTTCCTAACCTGGAGAAAGACACAGACATCAGAATCCAGGAAGCACATTAGACTCAACAAAAACCGAACATCAACAAGGCATATCATAGTCAAATTCACAAAATAGGCAAGGAAAGAATCATGAAAGCAGCAAGGGAAAAAGACTCCTTAACCTACAAGGGAAGGCAGATTAGGTTTGCAGCAGACCTATCCACAGAAACTTGGCAGGCCACAAAGGAGTGGTGGGATATATTCAGTGTGCTGAATCAGAAAAATATGCAGCCAAAAATTCTTTATCCATCAACACTGTCATTCAAAATAGAAGGAGAGAGTAAAAGTTTCCCAGACAAACAAAAATTAAAGGAGTTCGTGACCACTAAACTAGCCCTGCAAGAAATTTTAAGGGGGACTCTCTGAGGGGAGAAAAGATGAATAAATAAGTAAGTAAGTAAGTAAGTAAATAAATAAATAAATAAATAAATAAATAAAGTAAATACATATTCACATACATAATACATGCATACATACATACAAAAAGCAACAAAGAATAGAAAGGACCAGAACACCACCAGAAACTCCAAATCTGCAAGCAACGTAATGGCAACAAATTCATACGTTTCAGTACTCACTCAAACATCAATGGACTAAATGCTCCAATCAAAAGACATAGGGTAACAGAATTCATTAGAAAACAAGATACATCTATATGCTGTTTACAAGAGACCCACTTTAAACCAAAAGACACCTTCAGATTGAAAGTAAGGGGATGGAGAACCATCTATCATGCTAATTGTTGACAAAAATACCCAGAGTACCCATACTTATATCAAACAATCTAGATTTTAAAATAAAGACTGTAACGTGAGATGAAGAAGGACATTATATCATAATTAATGGGTCTATCCACCAAGAAGACCTAACAATTGTAAACATTTATGCTCCAAATATGAAAGCACCCAAATATATAAATCAATTAATCACAAACATAAAGAAACTCATTGATAATAATACCATAATAGTAGGGGACTTCAACACCCCACTTACAACAATGGATAGATCATCAAATCATAAAATCAACAAGGTAACAATGGCTTTGAGTGACACACTGGATGAGATGGATTTAACAGATATATTTAGAACATTTCGTCCTAAAGCAGCAGAATATACATTCTTCTCCAGTGCATATGGGACATTCTCCAGAATAGATCACATACTGGGACACAAATCAGCCCTCGACAAGTACGAAAAGATTGAGATCATACCATGCATATTTTTTTTACCACAATGCTATGAAAGTCAAAATCAACCAAAAGAAAAATTATGGAAAGATAGGAAATACTTGGAGACTGAAGAACATTCAACTAAAGAATGAATGGGCTGGGGCGCCTGGGTGGCTCAGTCAGTTACGTGTCCGACTTCGGCTCAGGTCATGATCTCGTGGTCCGTGAGTTCGAGCCCTGCGTTGGGCTCTGTGCTGACAGCTCGGAGCCTGGAGCCTGTTTCACATTCTGTGTCTCCCTCTCTCTCTGACCCTCCCCCGTTCGTGTTGTGTCTCTCTCTGTCTCAAAAATAAACAAACGTTAAAAAAAAATTAAGAAAAAGAAAAGAATGAATGGGCTAACCAAGAAGTTATAGAGGAAACTAAAAAGTGCATGAAAGCCAATGAAAATGATAACACCACAGCCAAAAACGTCTGGGATGCAGCAAAGGTGGTCACAGGAGGAAAATATATAGCAATCTAGGCCTTCCTAAAGAAGGAAGAAAGGTCTTAGATACAAAATCTAACCTTACACCTTAAAGAGCTAGAAAAAGAACAGCAAATAAAACCCAAAACCAGCAGAAGACAGAAAGTAATAAAGATTAGAACAGAAATTAATGCTATAGAAACCAAAAAACAGTAGAACAGATCAATGAAGCCAGAAGCTGGTTCTTTGAAAGAATTAACAAAATTGATAAACCACTGGCCAGTTTGATCAAAAAGAAAAATGAAAGGACCCAAATAAATAAAATCAAGAATGAAAGAGGAGAGATCACAACAAACACAGCAGAAATAAAAACAATATTAAGAGAATATTATGAGCAATTATACACCAGTAAAATGGGAAATCTGGAAGAAATGGACAAATTCCTAGAAACATATACACTATCAAAACTGAAACAGGAAGAAATAGAAAATTTGAATAAACCCATAACCAATAAAGAAATTGAATTAGTATTCAACCCCCCCCCCCCAAAAGAGTCCAGAGCCACATGGCTTTCCAGGGGAATTCTGCCAAATATTTAAGGAAGAGTTAACACTTATTTTCTTGAAGCTGTTCCAAAAAATAGAAATGGAAGGAAAACTCCCAAACTCTTTCTATGAAGCCAGCATTACCTTGATTCAAAAACCAGAAAAAGACCCCACTAAAGAGGAGAACTATGTACCAATTTCCTTGATTAACATGGATGCAAAAATCCTGAACAAGATAATAGCCAACTGGATCTAACAATACATTAAAAAATTATTCATCACGACCAAGTGGGATTTATACCTGGGATGCAGGGCTGGTTGAATATCTGCAAAACAATCAGTGTGATTCATCACATCAAGAAAAGAAAGGACAAGAACCATATGAACTTCTCAATAGTTGCAGAGAAAGCATTTGACAAAATACAGCATCCCTTCTTGATAAAAACCCACAAGAATGTAGGGATAGAAGGAACATACGTTGAGATCATAAAAGCCATATATGAAAGACCCAATGCTAATATCATCCTCAATGGGGAAAAACTGAGAGCGTTTCCCCTAAGGTCAGGAACAAGACAGGAATGTCCATTCTGGCCACTGTTATTCAACATATTATTGGAAGTCTTAGCCTCAGTAACCAGACAACACAAAGAAATAAAAGGCATCCAAATCAGCCAGGAGGAGGTCAAACTTTCACTCTCCACAGATGATGAGGTACTCTATATGGAAAACCCAAAAGATTCCACCAAAACACTGCTAGAAGTAATTCATGAATTCATCAAAGTTGCAGGATATAAAATCAATGCACAGAAAACGGTTGCATTCCTATACACCAAGAACGAAGCAACAGAAAGAGAAATCAAGGAGTTTGTCCCATTTACAACTGCACCAAAAACCATGAATACCTAGGAATAAATCTAACCAAAGAGGTGAAAAATCTATACACTGAAAAATACAGAAATCTTATAAAAGAAGTTGAAGAAGACACAAAACAATGGAAAAATATTCCATGCTCCTGGATAAGAAGAAGAAATATTGCTAAAATGTCAATAGTACCCAAAGCAATCTACCTATTCAATGCAATACCTGTCAAAATGACACCAGCATTCTTCACAGAACTAGAACAAAAATCCTAAACTTTGTGGAACCAGAAAAGATGCCGAATAGCCAAAGCAATCTTGAAAAAGAAAACCAAAGCAGGAGGCATCACAATTCTGGACTTCCAGCTGTATTACAAAGCTGTAATCATCAAGACAGTACGGTACTGGCACAAAAACACTCAGATCAATGGAACAGAATAGAGAACCCAGAAATGGACGTACACATGCTTGCCCAACAAATCTGTGACAAAGCAGGGAAGACTATCCAATGGAATGAAGACAGTTTCCTCAGCAAGCGGTGCTGGGAAAACTGGACAGTGACACGCAGAAAAATAAACCTGGACCACTTTCTTACACCATACACAAAAATAAACTCAAAATGGGGGCGCCTGGGTGGCTCAGTCGGTTGAGCGTCCAATTTCGGCTCAGGTGATGATCTCGCAGTTCATGGGTTCGAGCCCCACATCAGGCTCTGTGCTGACAGCTCAGAGCCTGGAGCCTGCTTTGGATTCTGTGTCTCCCTCTCTCTCTCTCTCTGCCCCTCCCCCGCTCATGTTCTGTCTATCTCTCTGTCAAAAATAAATAAATATTAAAAAAATAAAAAAAAACTAAAAATGGATGAAAGATGTAAATGTAAGACAGGAAGCCATCAAAATCCTTGAGGAGAAAGCAGGCAAAAACCTCTTTGATTTTCGCTGCAGCAACTTCTTACTCAACACATGTCTGAAGGCAATGGAAACAAAAGCAAAAATGAACTACTGAGACCTCATCAAAATCAAAAGCTTCTACACAGTGAAGGAAACAACCAGCAAAACTAAAAGGCAACCCACGGAATGGGATAAGATATTTGAAAATGACATATCAGATAAAGGGTTAGTATCCAAAATCTATAAAGAATTTATCAAACTCGACACCCAAAAAACAAACAATCCAGTGAAGAAATGGGAAAAACACATGAATAGATACTTCTCCAAAGAAGACATCCAGATGGCCAACCAACACATGAAAAAATGCTCAACATCACTCATCAAGGAAATACAAATCAAACCACAATGACATACCACCTCACACCTGTCAGAATGGCTAACGTTAACAACTCAGGCAACAACAGATGTTGGTGAGGATGCAGAGAAAGAGGATCTCTTTTGCATTGTTGGTGGGAATGCAAGCTGGTGCAGCCACTCTGGAAAACAGTATGGAGGTTCCTCAGAAAACTAAAAATGTAACTACCCTACAACCCAGCAATTGCACTACTAGACATTAATCCATGGGATACAGGTGTGCTGTTTTTAAGGGACACATGCACCCCCATGTTTATAGCAGCACTATCAACAATAGCCAAAGTATGGAAAGAGCCCAAATGTCCATCAACTAATGAATGGATAAAGATGTGGTATATATATATATAATGGAATATTACTCGGCAATAAAAAAGAACGAAATCTTGCCACTGGCAACTACGTGGATAGAACTGGAGGGTATTATGCTAAGTGAAATTAGTCAATCAGAGAAAGACAAACATCATATGACTTCACTCAGGACTTTAAGAGACAAAACAGATGAACATAAGGGAAGGGAAAAAAATAATATTAAAACAGGGAGGTGGACAAAACATAAGAGACTCCTACACATGGAGAACAAACAGAGGATTACTGGAGGCGTTGTGGGATTGGGGATGGGCTAAATGGGTAAGGGGCATTAAGGAATCTACCCCTGAAATCATTATTGCACTATATGCTAAATAACTTGGATGTAAATTTAAGATATATAAAAAATAAATAAATAGGCAAAAAAATAGATGAACGATTCTATACTTATAAAAATTATCACTGAATTATACGTCTATTCTTTTTTAAATTTTCTTAAATACCTATAGTGAGGTAACATATCAGTAAAAGAAAATAATGTGCATTTTTGAAAGAGTATTTGTCCTAAAAACAGACTATTGCATAAAAGATAAATCCACTAAATATAAAATAATTTAAAAAATATTATGTCTTCAAAGTAATGTATGTGTTTGGAGAGAGGGGAAGATGGCGGCATATGAGGACGCTGGGCTCACCTTGTCCTGCTGATCACTTAGATTCCGCCCACATCTGCCTAATAACCCAGAAAACCGCCAGAAGACTAGCAGAACAGACTCTCTGGAGCCAAGCATAGACAAGAGGCCTATGGAGGAGGGTAGGAAGGGCAGAGAGGCAGTGTGCGTTACACAGACTGGCGGGAGGGAGCCGGTGTGGTGGAGCGGCAGCCTGCTGGGTAAGGCAGAGACCCCAGGTCTGGCTTGCAAATGTGGAGGGGCTGGACTCCGTGAGCCCTGGCAGCCAGCAGGACTTAACATTTGGAAGGTTAAAAGTGAACAGCTCTGCTCTCAGAGAGCGGGGAGGGTGAGAGGACGCCAGGAGGGAGAATTGCTGAGCCCCAGAAGACAGACCTCAGCTTGGCAGGGGAACAAAGGTGCTGGGAAGCACCATCTCCCTCTCCCATCCCCCAGCTGAAATTCCAAAGGGAACCAGTTCCCATCACCGAACTTGCTCACACTGCACAAACACCCAACGCTGTGCTTCTGTGGATCCATCCCTCCGACGGGTCTGCCTCCCTCCTGGTGCCACAGGGCCCCTCCTACAGGGAACCACTAGGCAGAGCCAGCTGAGCCTGCCCCTCCAACCCCTGTGCACCTTGTGGATCCACCCAGGCTAATATGCCAGATCCCATCGAAGCAGCACCACAAGCCTGGCAGGGTGCAAGTAGCCCAGACAGGGGCCACAACACCCCACAGTGAGTCCAGCCCCTGGGAGAGGGGAAGATAGGGTACCCACCAGTCTGACTGTGGTCCCAGTGGTGGGCTGGGGGCAAATACCTGGTCTGATTGCAGCCCCACCCACCAAAACAAGTTACTCCCAATGGCACAGGGGAAGTACCCTGCAGTTTGGAGCCAAAACAGGGACCACCCAATATAATGAAACAGAAGAATTCTTCTCAAAAGAAACTCCAGGAAGTAGCGACAGCTAATGAATTGAGAAAAAACTATTTAAGCAATATAACAGATCAAGAATTTAGAATAATACTCATAAAATTAATTATTGGGCTTGAAAAAAGTATAGAGGACAGCATAGAATCTATTGCTACAGAGATGAAGGGACTAAGAAACAGTCAGGAGGAGCTAAAAAAATGCTATAAATGAGCTGCCAAATGAAATGGAGGTGACCACAGCTCGGACTGAAGAGGCAGAGGAGAGAATAGGTGAATTAGAAGATAAAATTATGGAAAAAGAGGAAGCTGAGAAAAAGAGAGATAAAAAAATCCAGGAGTATGAGGGGAGAATTAGAGAACTAAGTGATGCACTCAAATGGAACAATATCCTTATCATAGGAATTCCAGAAGAAGAAGACAGAGAGAAAGGGGCTGAAGGTGAACTTGAACAAATCATAGCTGAGAACTTCCCTAATCTGGGGAAGGAAAAAGGCATTGAAATCCAAGGGGCACAGAGAACTCCTTTCAGACATAACTTGAATTGATCTTCTACACAACATATCATAGTGAAACTGGCAAAATACAAGGATAAAGAGAAAATTCTGAGAGCAGCTAGGGATAAACATGCTGTAACGTATAAAGGGAGACTGATAAGACTAGTGGCAGATCTATCTACTGAAACTTGGCAGGCCAGAAAGGAATGGCAGGAGATCTTCAATGTGATGAACAGAAAAAATATGCAGCCAAGAATCCTTTATCCATCAAGTCTGTCATTCAGAATAGAAAGAGAGATAAAGGTCTTCCCAAACAAACAAACACTGAAGGAATTCATCACTTCTAAACCAGCCCTACATGAGATCCTAAAGGGGATTCTGTGAGTGAAATGCTGCAGGGACCACAATGTACCATAGACATAACTACAAGCATGAAAGCTACAGACATCACAATGACACTAAACCCATATCTTTCAATAATAACACTGAGTGTAAATGGACTAAATGTGCCAACCAAAAGACATAGGGTATGAGAATGTATAAAAATAAAAAAACAGGACTCAGCTATTTGCTGTCTACAAGAGACTCATTTTAGACCTGAGGACACCTTGAGATTGAAAGTGAGGGGATGAAGAACTACCTATCATGCTACTGGATGTCAAAAGAAAGCTGGAGTAGCCATATTTATATCAGACAAACAAGACTTTAAATTAAAGTCTGTAACAAGAGATGGAGAAGGGCATTATATAATAATTACAGGGTCGGGGCGCCTGGGTGGCGCAGTCAGTTAAGCGTCCGACTTCAGCCAGGTCACGATCTCGTGGTTCGTGAGTTCGAGCCCCGCGTCAGGCTCTGGGCTGATGGCTCAGAGCCTGGAGCCTGTTTCCGATTCTGTGTCTCCCTCTCTCTCTGCCCCTCCGCCGTTCATGCTCTGTCTCTCTCTGTCCCAAAAATAAATAAACGTTGAAAAAAAAATTAAAAAAAAATAATAACAGGGTCTATCTATCAAGAAGAACTAACAATTATAAATGTATATGTGCCAAATACGGGAGCCCCCAAATATATAAAACAATTAATCACAAACATAAGCAACCTTATTGATAAGAGTGTGATAATTGCAGGGGACTTTAATACCCCACTTACAACAATGGATAGATCATCTAGACACAGGATCAATAAAGAAACAAGGGCCCTGAATGATACATTGGATCAGATGGACTTGACAGATATATTTAGAACTCTGCATCCCAAAGCAACAGAATATACTTTCTTCTTGAGTGCACATGGAACATTCTCCAAGATAGATCACATACTGGGTCACAAAACAGCCCTTCATAAGTATACAAGAATTGAGATTATACCATAGACACTTTCAGACCACAATGCTATGAAACTTGAAATCAACCACAGGAAAAAGTCTGGAAAACCTCCAAAAGCATGGAGGTTAAAGAACACCATACTAAAGAATGACTGGGTCAACCAGGCAATTAGAGAAGAAATTAAAAAATATACGGAAACAAACGAAAATGAAAATACAATAATCCAAACACTTTGGGATGCAGCGAAGGCAGTCCTGAGAGGAAAATACATTGCAATCCAGGCCTATCTCTAGAAATAAGAAAAATCCCAAATACGAAATCTAACAGCACACGTAAAGGAAATAGAAGCAGAACAGCAAAGACACCCTAAACCCAGCAGAAGAAGAGAAATAATAAAGATCAGAGCAGATCTTCTATATAAACAGTAGAGAATCTAAAAAAAAACTGTAGAGCAGATCAATGAAACCAAGAGTTGATTTTCTGAACAAATGAACAAAATTGATAAACCTCTAGCCAGGCTTCTCAAAAAGAAAAGGGAGATGACCCAAGTAGATAAAATCATGAATGAAAATGGAATTACTACAACCAATCCCTCAGAAATACAAGCAATTATCAGGGAATACTATGAAAAATTATATGGCAACAAACTGGACAACCTGGTAGAAATGGACAAATTCCTAGACACCCACACACTTCCAAAACTCAAACTGGAATAAATAGAAAACTTGAACAGACCCATAACCAGCGAAGAAATTGAATCAGTTATCAAAAATCTCCCAACAAATAAGAGTCCAGGACCAGATGGCTTCCCTGGGGAATTCTACCAGACATTTAAAGTAGAGATAATACCTATCCTTCTCAAGCTGTTCCAAAAACAGAAAGGGAAGGAAAACTTCCAGATTCATTCTATGAAGCCAGCATTACTTTGATTCCTAAACCAGACAGAAGAAAGACCCAGAAAAGAAGAGAACTACAGGCCAATATCCCTGATGAATATGGATGCAAAAATTCTCAATAAGATACTAGCAAATTGAATTCAACAGCATATAAAAAGAATTATTCACCATGATCAAGTGGGATTCATTCCTGGGATGCAGGGCTGGTTCAACATTCACAAATCAATCAATGTGATACATCACATTAATAAAAGAAAAGAAAAGAACCATATGATCTTGTCAATTGATGCAGAAAAAGCATTTTACAAAATTCAGCATCCTTTCTTAATAAAAACCCTTGAGAAAGTCGGGATAGAAGGAACATACTTAAAGATCATAAAAGCCATTTATGAAAAGCCCACAGCTAATATCATCCTCAATGGGGAAAAACTGAGAGCTTTCCGCCTGAGATCAGGAATAAGACAGGGATGTCCGCTCTCTCCACTGGTGTTTAACATAGTGTGGGAAGTTCTAACATCAGCAATCAGACAACAAAAGGAAATCAAAGGCATGAAAATTGGCAAAGATAAAGTCAAGCTTTCACTCTTTGCACATGGCATGATATTATACATGGAAAACCCAACAGACTCCACCAAAAGTCTGCTAGAACTGAGACATGAATTCAGCAAAGTCGCAGGATACAAAATTAATGTACAGAAATCAGCTGCATTCTTATACACTAATAATGAAGCAACAGAAAGACAAATGAAGAAACTGATCCCATTGACAATTGCATCGAGAAGCATAAAATACCTAGGAATAAATCTAACCAAAGATGTAAAAGATCTGTATGCTGAAAACTATAGAAAACTTATGAAGGAAATTGAAGAAGATACAAAGAAATGGATAAACATTCCGTGCTCATGGATTGGAAGAATAAATATTGCAAAATGTCAATACTACCCAAAGCAATCTACACATTCAGTGTAATCCCAATCAAAATTGCACCAGCTTTCTTCTCGAAGCTAGAACAAGCAATCCTAAAATTTGTATGGAGCCACAAAGACCCTGAATAGCCAAAGTAATATTGAAGAAGACCAAAGTGGGAGGCATCACAATCCCAGACTTTAGCCTCTACAACAAATATGTAATCATCAAGACAGCATGGTATTTGCACAAAAACAGACACATAGACCAATGGAATAGAATAGAGACTCCAGAATTGGACCCACAAAAGTATGGCCAACTAATCTTTGACAAAGCAGGAAAGAATATCCAATGGAAAAAAGACAGTCTGTAACAAATGGTGCTGGGAGAACTGGACAGCAACATGCAGAAGATTGAAACTAGACCACTTTCTTACACCATTCACAAAAATAAACACAACATGGATAAAGGACCTGAATGTGAGACAAGAAACCATCAAAACCCTAGAGGAGAAAGCAGGAAAAAACCTCTCTGACCTCACATGCAGCAATTTCTTACTTGACACATCTCCACAGGCGAGGGAATTAAAAGCAAAAGTGAACTATTGGGACTTCATCAAGATAAAGAGGTTCTGCACTGAAAAAGAAACAATCAAAACTAAAAGGCAATTGATGGAATGAGAAAAGATATTCACAGATGACATATCAGACAAAGGACTCGTATCCAAAATCTATAAAGAACTCACCAACTCCACACCCGAAAAACAAATAATCCAGTGAAGAAATGGGCAGAAAACATGAATAGACACTTCTCTAAAGACATCCAGATGGCCAACAGACACATGAAAATATGCTCAACGTTGCTCCTCATCTGGGAAATACAAAGCAAAACCATACTGAGATACCATCTCATGCCAGTCAGAGTGGCTAAAATGAACAAATCAGGAGACTATAGATGCTGGAGAGGATGTGGAGAAATGGGAACCCTCTTGCACTGTTGGTGGGAATGCAAGCAGGTGCAGCCACTCTGGAAAACAGTGTGGAGGTTCCTCAGAAAATTAAAAATAGATCTAACCTATGACCCAGCCATAGCACTGCTAGGAATTTACCCAAAGGATACAGGAGTGCTGATGCATAGGGGCCCTTGTACCCCAATGTTTACAGCAGCACTTTCAACAACAGCCAAATTATGTAAAGAGCCTAAATGTCCATCAACTGATGAATGGATAAAGAAATTGTGGTTTATATACAGAATGGAATACTACTTGGCAATGAGAAATAATGAAATATAGCCTTTTTTAGCAACATGGTTGGAACTGGAGAGTGTTATGGTAAGTGAAATAAGTCAAAAAGAGACAGATACAATGTTTTCACTCTTATGTGGATCCTGAGATACTTAACAGAAGACCATGGGGGAGGGGAAGGGAAAAAAAAGGTATAGAGGGAGAGAGCCAAAGCATAAGAGACTCTTAAAAACTAAGAACAAACTGAGGGTTGAAGGGGAGTAGGAGGGAGGGGACGGTGGGTGATGGGTATTGAGGAGGGCACCTGTTGGGAGGAGCACTGGGTGTTGTATGGAAACCAATCCGACAATAAATTTTATATTAAAAGAAAAACAATGTATTTAGATTTTTGGAAATTTTAAGATTACTTGAAAATTGGAGTTAACATCTATAATTGTAAAAAATGCTTAAATATTTCCCTTATGTTA
The DNA here is from genome assembly GCF_022837055.1 of Prionailurus viverrinus. NCBI lineage: Eukaryota > Metazoa > Chordata > Mammalia > Carnivora > Felidae > Prionailurus > Prionailurus viverrinus. The sequence goes on along the minus strand of NC_062561.1, from coordinate 222,718,595 downwards.
CTCTTATTTATATAGTATTATATTTATTTACTTATTAAACTTTACTCACTTATTTTGAGAGAGAGAGACAGAGAGAGGGAGGGGCAGAGACAGAGGAAAGGAGATAATCCCAAGCAGGCTCTATGCTGTCAGTGCAGAGCCCAACGTGGGGTTCGATTTCAAGAACCCTGAGATCATGACCTAAGCCAAAATGAAGAGTCGGACACTCAACCAACTGAGCCACCCAGGTGCCCCTATATAGTGTTACATTCAAAGTTTTTGGTTTTCCACACTTAAAAACTTATTTTTGTATCTATAGAATGCAAATTTTGTACTTTAGATTTATCACTCTGATAGCAAAGTCACGTTTTACTCACCCAAAAATCTTCATGCTCATAGGGTGTTAAAATATCGTTTCCCAAAAATGTTAACATTATCAATCAGGAAACTATAGAAAAACTTTGTTAAAGCAAATGATTTAGAGCCTCCACATGTGGAAGGAAATTACATTATTAAAATTAAAGCTCTTCTTTAAAACTAGACAATTAACCACAGGACTAACAAGCTTGAACTCCATTAAATTACTGATACCTAATCTATATTTTACAGCTTACATATTCAGAAACTTATTAAAGCTAGTGTTTGTTATTTTTTTCTAACAATAATTTAGTAACATCAGAAATCCAGGTCATAGGCATTCTGATATTTCATGTAAAGAACACAAAAATATATAGAGTTTCTAGTTTGATAACTTGTGCTTCTCAAAATCTTAAGTTTCCTAATGTCAATATAAATGTATTTATTCAAAATGGTAAGTTGAATTTGTATCTAAAGTTAATATATATCTTGTGTTTTTTTCATATATATCTATGGAAGTTATGCTGCCTTTAAAAGTGCACATATCTAAAATCATATATTAATGCTTAATGAACTGGACAATATATTACCACCCTTCTTGTTTTTCTCTGTCATTTAAGGAGAAAAGGCCAGAGAGAGGGAAAAGAGAGAGTAGGTTCACTTCTTGTTTTGCTTTGTTTTGTTTTCCATTCTTTATTTCCAGTATTTATTCTACTATTCATTTAGCAAACTGTTGAAAACACAGTAGATACCAATAGGGAAAAAAATTATAGTTTCTGTCCTGAGGAAATGTACAAAACTGAAGATAAAACTGATAATTTGGTAAATGTTGCCAAGTCATATAACAAAGGTTTACAGAGACACAAAGATGATGAAATTAACAAACAGCAAAGAGAAATAGGTTTTTCATAAATGCTTTTAATAGATCTTGGAATATAGATAGGGATTTTCAAGAAGAGAAAAACCGAGAGGACTTTTAGAAGGAAGGAATCAATGTGGTAAAAAGCGTAGAGGTCAATGAGATCTGGTGAAGAGACCCCCTTTGGGGATGGCTTTGAAATAACCTGCAGAAACATTACAAAAAGCAGTTGCCAGCAAGGCCACATCAAAATAAGATGTGCGTACCTGCTGCCATAAATTGTGAAGGACGCTGGACCGTTCAATTTTTCTTCTTAAGCCCCCCGACCCTATCCAGTCATGATACCACAATACAGAAGTTAATGAACCTTGTCTCTACCCTCTCTCTCCTTGTCCTTTGTTTCTGTACTTTCATTTTACCAGACACTAAGCAAAGATGATTCTTTCCTCTTCCAACAACCAAGCATTTGGGTGCTGGAGCAGAGCATATCTCATGATTTTGTAGATTAATGCCATTACAGATTCTGACTTCCAACCTCAGCTGGGTCCTCCAAGCTACCTCACATCTTTCATCAACTTTCATGATCATTCCCTACACCAAGTCTTGACACAGTTATCTCTAGGGTGTACAGGGTCCAGGCAGGTATTTTCATGAGCCTCTGCCTACATAAACAAATTGATTAAAATCTGTAGTCTAAAATCTATGGGCTCATCTGAAGTACAGTGATTTATTGATAAAGATTGAGAATAAGGGTAGAAAAGAGGTATTGCTGCATTTGTTTATTTCCAAAACAGTGCATGTTGAGATTCTTCCTGGTATCCAAGCACTATTTCTTCCTCTTCAGATCCAGGAACTATCTCTGTGTCCTTTACTCAATGCACCATTTACTGGCTAGTTTTGCATGTTCTGCCACAACAGGCAATGGCTCCTTGGAGTGCATCTGTATTGAAACAATGTGGATCTTCTTGCCTCTGCAGTTTCCTAATGCCACTTAATAAAGTTTCCATCGTTACTCATCCATTGTATTGTCCATGAATATTGGTCACTGACCCTTTCAAAATTTTGTCTAGGTTTTGTTAATGAAAACAATGAATGCAACTCTTTTCTAGATTAGGTAGAAAACATGTGAAAATATTTTTTCTGGACATGTTAAATTTGCCATATGGGATTTTATAGCATAAATGTAGAACAAGACATATTCCAACTATGCCTTTTTTTGATCTGGTAATCCATAATCCTTGAATTCGTAGAATGTGATCTTTTACAGTTGTGGCCTCATCCCTGACTCCTCATCCTGCCACTAGATGAGATGAAGGATAGGCAAGGACCAAGGCAGAGCAAGATGAGCAATCCCATTGGTACAGGAAGGCCTGCCCCTTGCTCAATATAGCATAAGACCAGCCCTGAGTAACAGCAGTCATCACATTGATTGGAAGCAAGAGAGAAAATACAATAATCAGGAGGGTCTGTTGTGATTACTGAGCAATGGTCTTCAGACGCCTTTGGAGACACAGGCTCAGTCAACCCTGAAGGGCTTCCTGCCATGAGGTCTGCCTTGCCTCACATCGGGTGACCTTCTTGGCTGAAAATTTTCCATATTCTGTCAAGATGTGCTTTGCTAGTACCTGCTATTCCATGCCCACTAAAGGGAGACAAAAGATTTTTAGGTAGACACTTTCACAACAGGGACATATGTGGGACAAGATCTGTTGTGCACTGTCCTGACATACTATCAGGCTTGGAAGAGGCACTGGAGGAGGGTCCAATGAGGCACAGGGCTAAGGGCAGGGCCCCCCTTATCCAAGGCTAAGAGCTGTAATGCTCCATTAAATCTATTGGTGCTTTAAGTATCTATCTCTTCATTACTATACTTTTTTCCTCCAGATCATATCAGTTTCTACTTTAGTGTGAGTACTAAAGATACACAGTGGGACTTTCTCACATTACCAACATTCACCTCCAACTGATAGACTTCTCTGCATCCATTTTCATTTTTGAAATGTTTATTAAGAGAGAGAGAGAGAAAGAGAGAGAGAGAGAGAGATAATGAGCGAGCATGAACAGGGGAGGGGCAGAGAGGGAAAGAGAATCTCAAGTAGGCTCCATGCTGTCAGCTCAGAGCTCAACCTGGGCTCGATCCCACAAACTGTAAGATCATGAGCTGAGCCAAAATCCAGAGTCAGAAGCTTAACCCACTGAGACACCCAGGTGTCCCTCCCTCTATATTCATATTTAATTAACTGTTGCTCTATGGTAACTGTTGGCTTTGGAGCCAGGATAATAGTGTGCCTCGAGGCACTGTCTAAAGTTTCATGGAATCACCATTTTACTACAAATAAAATAGATGTACCATCTAGTTAATGGAGTTATGGTGAAGTTTAAATACTATAGAGAGTAAAACCTTGGAATGCGAGTAACTTGTTCTGTGAGTGTTCCACAAGATGAGCAAGTGTTTCTTATCAATTTCAACTTGATAAATGAGTGACATATTGCAATGTTAGTAGTACTGGATACTCAATGTCACATGATCCCAACTGAGCCAATGGTTCTTGAAATCTGCTTTCATATACAAATGCTCTGGATTACAAGCATGTTTCTGGAATGAATTATGCTTGCAAACCAAGGTTTTTTGTATATGTTTGTAAATTACAGTTCCTGGAATGTAGTACATGCAATACATTACAGAGGTAGTATACTTATGTTTATACAATGACAGGCACAGTGTTGTGTTTTTTTTCTGACTTAAATATAAAAATCATACCTTTTAAAGTTCACCTTCTATGATGAAAAGAGCTAAAACCAAGGGATATTAAATTACATTATAGATATGAGATTTGGGGGCAGAAACATGGGTCTGTCCACAGATTAAAGAAAAACACTTGAGGGGCTCCTGGGTGGCTCAGTTGGTTAAGCATCCAACTTCTGCTCAGGTCATGATCTCACAGCCTGTGAGTTCCAGCCCTGCGTCAGGCACTATGCTGACAGCTCAGAGCCTGGAGTTAGCTTCAGATTCTGTGTCTCCCTCTCTCTCTGCCCTTCCCTTGCTCCCTCCCTCCCTCTCTCTCTCTCTCTAATAAATAAACATTAAAAAAGAAGGAAGGAAGGAAGGAAGGAAGGAAGGAAAGAAAGAAAGAAAGAAAGAAAGAAAGAAAGAAAGAAAGAAAGAAAGAAAGAAAGAAAAACACTTGAGCAAGCTTCTAAGGGAGAAGGGAAACCTTTGCAATCCCACCCAGTAGCAGCTCAAAAGAAAAGCAAAAAACGTAATGCAAATAAAGATAATGTTAGTTATCGTTCACTTAATTACAAATAACAATTTTTTTGTGTTTATCTAAACTAGATTTGCATTAACATAATGGAATCTTGACATTTCCACAAGGCAGCGACTGAGACATTATAATTCTATACGTGGACAGGTATGGAGAAATATGCATCGGCATTTTGCAGTGAAACAGGTTTTGCTTTTTTAGAAGTCTTCATTATACATAAGGACATCCATTATAAGGAATCCGTGAAATAAGTTAGATCCAACTACCTCTAAGAACAATTACAGAGGGGCCATTAAAACCAATTTACATTGCATTGCACGTGTACTTGAATGGATAATACAGTCATGTGGTCTCACTAATCCAAACTGGCTTAAAGCATAGAGAGAAATATGGACTCATATTTTTTTGGAGCATGAGATAAAAGAGATTATGTGCAAAGGTGTGTATGAGCTCAACACCTAAGGGTTTTAATTAATGATGTCAAGTCAAGTGGAAGTAAAATGCAGCCCTGCAGTGATCCTAATATTTAGCAAAAGGGACTTCTTGGTCAATGTTTTAGGACAATGCAGTTATTTATAGACAGCTATGTTTGGCTAAGGCATATGATATAATGAAATATCTGGCAGCTAGACTTGAACTACATTAAAAGGATCATCCATTGTTTTATTATAGGCACACATAAATATATTGCACTTGGTTTGGGTTAATTATTTATTGGGCAATTCTGCTATCTACCTTTTAGATGCCTTTGCTGTATTGCATTATTTGTAAGACAAGCAATAAAGCTTGCTTTCTTTATTCCTTCTCTTTCTTACCAGAGCATATTCTTTTTAACAAATAGTTCTTTATCTTGGGAGGAGACGGGGTGGAGGGGAGGGGGTGGTTTGTTTCATGCCCTAATATGCTTCTGGTAACACAGAGCTCATTAAAAAGAAAAATCCCTACAGGAAGTGTTTTGTTTCCACTTTTATCAATTAGAATTTTGAACTTTATCTGTGTTTGCAATTTAATGGGCAATTGAATAGGGGAAGTAGAAGCATTGATAGCCATTAATATTTTATGAAATTAATATTTAATGATATTTTTCTTAGTAATATATATTAATTGCATGTTTAAACTAATCATTTTTGTTAGTCCCTTAGCAGTTGTGAAGTTTGCATGTATAATGTTTAACATTTTATTATTCGAATGTAATAAGTAAAAAGTAAATAGGAACAATATTAAAATTTTGGAGGCTGCATGCATGATCAAGTCTTTAGTAAACATACAGAAAGAAATGCAATATTTACTTCATTCAACTCCCAGATGAATGAACCTAATCTATGTATTTTCTACAACGCTATAAAATGACACAGACTATTCACAAATAAATACAAATGCTGACTATGGCAATGGTGACCCATGACATCTAGGCACTATTTTACTAGCAATATTAGTTTATTACCTAGAATAAGGTCAGCCAACATTTTTCTAAAAAGCTAGACTTGAAGTATTTTAGGATTTTCAGTAGGTCTCTGTTGTAACTACTCCATTCAGCCATTGCAGTCTATAAGCAGCCACAGATAGGGGCACATGGGTGGCTCAGTCAGTTAAGCATCAGACTTCGGCTCAGGTCATGATCTCCTGGTTTGTGAGTTCAAGGCCCACGTCGGGCTCTGTGCCAACAGCTCAGAGCCTGGAGCCTGCTTCAGACTCTGTGTCTCCTCCTCTCTCTGCCCCTCCCATGCTCATGCTCTCTCAATAATAAACTTAAATAAATAAATAAATAAATAAATAAATAAATAAAGGCAACCACAGACAGTACTTGACTGAACATGGCTGTTTTGCAATGACCCTTCCTCTACAAAAAGAGGTGGCCAGCCAGATTTGATTGGCAGGTCATAGATTAGTGACTCCTAAACTAAAGGGAATTTGATATCTCCCAAAAATGTGTTTCCTGTGAAATCTGAGGCTCATTTTTATGATGCATAATCAATGTCTAAGTCCATAAGACACAACCAAATTGGCTACCAGGACTTAATACTTTAGAGTCCAATACTGTGTGTTAGTCACAATGAGCAACAATTAATGCAGTTTGTCCATAAGTGCATCAGGAACAGATTACATTTCTCAACCTACCCCTGCTATCATATCAACTGCCTAAGACTATAAAGCTTTCCGAGTGAGACAGCCTTTGTTTTTGAGCTGTGGTAAGACACAGTCACCATTTGAAGATAACTAAATATTAGGAGAGCACTACAGTTATGCATATTACCTTAGTGATAATAAAACAAGCACATACAGAAGAAGTATTATCCCCAGATTACAGATTAGGGACCTTAAGCTCAGCATGAACACGTAACTGACCAAGGTCACACCCACAGAAAATTAAATCAAAGCATCGAATATCATTTCCAAATCTGCCTGACTCAAAAGCCCCTGCTTTTTTTTTCTTTTAATATTGTTGTTTACTATGGCTCTGGTATATTTAATTTTTGCTAGGGAAAATGACTTGATATTTGTAGTCACTGCAAATTTCAGTGATCCCTCATTGCTGGCCAGCTTTTCTTATATTTCATTTCCACTCTCCACTAAACTCAGATTTTCTCCACTCCTTCATTATACTCAGCAATGAAACTGTTTTAGTGGAAGATCATCTCACAGGAGATCCTATAACTTCACTACTTCTTACTCCAAATAGCTTAGAAGTGTTTCATTTTTTATCTTTATTTCCCCCTCCAAAGTAATCTCTCCTCTGCTTCCCTAAACCGGCCTGTGCAACCTTCTTGATTCCATCCTTTCCCACCACTTCCCAAGTCATTCTTCAGCTTTGATTGTGTTTCCTTCACACTGCTGGTTTCTAATTCTCAGCCTACAAACATGATGAGGCCTCTTCTACCCTGATCTTAGTCCTTCAGTCTCTCACATTATTTCCAATTGCTCCCCATTTATTTCACTGCAAAACCTCTGTAAAAAAAAATGGTCTATGTCCTTAAACACCTGTGCCACCCACTCACATCTCTGGGCATGTTAGCTTCTGCCGTCATCTGTCTGCTGTAACTGATGTCTCCAAAGCTTCCTGCAATTCTGGGGACTCCCCCCACCCCCACCCCCACCAATTGGCCTTAGCACTAGGTATCGGGATCTCTCAGTGACACTTCGTGTTGTTACTCGCTCTCTTGATTTGGAAACACTTTCTGGGGTTTTCTTTTTCTTTGTTCTTTACCTGGACTCCTTCAGTTACTGCCTTCTTTTATCTTTGCTGCTAGGAGGTGGTGTGCTGATTTTATGTCGTATCTGTTCTCTCTCCATAGTCTTCTCCATGGGAATTTCATCGACTTTCATATATTCAAATGTTATTCTATGCAGATTCTACATCTATATATGCTCTATAGGCTCCAGATTCTCTGTTTTCCATTTTTAGCAGATTGTCTGACATCTCTCCATAAATATACCACCAACATTGAAATGTGATATGGCCTAAAACAAACTCGCTCCATGTACAGCCACAAATAAAACCAACCTTTCTTAATCTTTCTTAGTTGTCAGTGGCTCAAATTGCAAAGTTGTTCCTTCCTTCCTCTCTCCCTTCCTCCTTCCCTCCCTCCCTCCTTCCTTTCCTTCCTCCCTCCCTTCTTTCCTTCCCTCCTTCCTTCCTTTCCTCCCTCCCTCCTTTCCTTCCTTCCTTCCTTCCTTCCTTCCTTCCTTCCTTCCTTCCCTTCCTTCCTTCCTTCCTCCAGGTATCAAACCTTGCACATTCTACCTGTGTAAAACAATTTGTATTCAATGCCCTCTTTCTTATCTTGTGCTGTCGCCCTCAGGCCTCTTGCTTCTCCTCTTTAGTATTGACTTTGCTAACCTTCTCACTTCTCTCACCATTTTATTTTTTTTTAATTTTTTTTTCAAAGTTTATTTATTTTGGGGACAGAGCATGAACGGGGGAGGGGCAGAGAGAGAGGGAGACACAGAATCGGAAACAGGCTCCAGGCTCTGAGCCATCAGTCCAGAGCCTGACGCGGGGCTCGAACTCCCGGACCGCGAGATCATGACCTGGCTGAAGTCAGACGCTTAACCGACTGCGCCACCCAGGCGCCCCTCTCACCATTTTAAAACTTGAGCCATGGGATGCCTGAGTGGCTCAGTCAGTTAAACATTCAATTCTTGATTTTGGCGCATGTCATGATCTCGCATGGGGCTCTGTGCTGACAGTGAGGAGCCTGCTTGGGATTCTCTCTCTCCTCTCTCTCTGCCCCTCCCCAACTCACACATGCTTTCTCTCTCTCTATAAATAAATAAATAAATAAATAAATAAATAGCCATACTAACACTAGCAGGTATTTTTCAGGTTTCTCATCATGTAATTCTCTTTTCCTCAAACATTGTTAATGGCCTCCTATTCCATTTAATTACATATTATCTCCCTATCCTGACATCCATGGCTGTCCAGCATGGTTCTGGTTTACACATCCAATTTTGTACATAACTGTACTTGAATCAGACAAACTCATCACTCTCCAACCAAAGCGAATCATTGTGCCCCACTTCTAAAATGCGCTGTCACTATTTCTAGTAACTGAAATGTTGTATACTTAATTTATAATTTCTAGCATTTTAAAACTTTGCCTGTTCTTCTAGACTCATCTCAAATGTTACTTCATCTGTGATTGTTTTCATTTAATTCTTCAGTAAGATACATCCTTTTCCTTTTGGAATCACTATTTTGTGCATCTCTTATGACAATTATCTCACTCTCTAATATTTTTAGAGAGTGAGATATTTTAAACTGCCATATTTTAAAATGACTAAGCACTAAAACTATATTTATTTACCATACAACATGCAAACATGTGACATGCATATGTTACATATACAGTTTTGTTTGTTTGTTTGTTTTCAGTTGAGAACATAAAAAGATAAATCATTTGGCTTCATATTAAACTAGAGGTGTTGAATCATATAGGTGACCTAGAAAAGGTAGCAATGCACTAAGGTCAGTCAGAATAGACCAAGGTATATTGTAGCAACATAGGTCTTCAAATTATGACACAAAGCCATCTTTCTTGTTCATTCATATTGCATGTCCTTCCAGTGATGCGTATCACATCTCATATTGCATTGGCCAAAACAAATCACATGACCATGACCAAGTTAAACTAGGTAGAAAGAGGCAAAGGATATTGATGGAAGGTTAAACCACCTACATATGGAAGCAATGGCATGCCCTTTGGAGGTGGTTCCTAATTAAATGAGCTAATATATAATTTCCGGAGACTAGTATGTATAGACATGACAGTGTATGAAAGATGTCCTTTCTATGGCTAAGAATGTTCTGTTATACATGTTAGCTATTGCCCTTTACACTCCCCACAAACCACTTCCTCTCTCTCTGTTTACACCTCTCCCTACTACAGGCTCCTTCTTAAAGAAGTCACTTTAGCTTCTACTTTTACATTTGTGTCTAGAGGGAGGAAGGACTATATCTCATCTGGACCAAGAGCAGCCTATTCAGAACCCATTATTAAAGTTATTATTGAGAGGTTATGATCATTATTACCTAAGTCAAAAATGGATTTCCTTCAGACTATGAACACTATAATATGATGAAAATTAGGCAGTTATGACCTAGATGAGCATTGAGATCATGGAGATGTGAGAATCCCTACGATCTGTACTTGGCAAGCTGAGACCCAAGAAAGCCAATGTGTAGTTCTACTCCAACTTCAGAGGCCTCAAAACCAAGAAAGATCTTACAAGTTCCATCCTGAACACCAGCTGGTTCAAGACTCAAGAATAGTTATGGCTAGAGATACAGCAAAAGTTGATATCTCAGTCTAAGTCCAAAGGCCGAAAAAGACTAAGGCCTTAAGTTCTAGCCCATGAAGTAAAGAAGGATTTCCTTCCTACCCATGGAAGGGTCAACCTTTTTGTTTTATTCAGGCCTTCAACTGTTTAGTTGAAGACTCACCCACATTTAGCAGGGCAATCTTCTCTACTCAGTCTACTGATTTCAATGTTAGTTTCATCCAAAAATACCCTCACAGACACATGCAGAATAATGGTTAACAAAATATCTGGGTACCACATGACTTCATCAAGTTGACACATAAAATTAACTATCACAAGTCTACTTGTCAATGTGACAACCATACTCATTTCCACAAACTTAAAATTTAAATAAAACAATAAGGTCCTTATGATACAATTATGCCATGTAGAACTAAAATAAACTCCTGTTCAGAAGAAGAGATAAAGAGTTTGTGAATGTTTACTTCTGTCCTTGATAGCTGATAACTTAACATATTATGATGTAAAATTAACAATACTTAAATACTAAATATCTCTTATGTTTCATGATAAGGAATAAGAGCAGGAAGAAAAGGTATTTGCCTAGTACATACACATATGCACACACTCACATTCAGAGATATTTATAATAAAATAAGATGGACATGTTCATGATAATTACAGTCGTCATTTCTATCTAACAGGTCACATGATTGTGACTGGTATTTATGACTTCTTTCTTTGCAACCCACTCTGTAGTCTCTTTGCCATACCAGTTTCATGAGCAGAAGCTCAGTTGACATGATATACTGGTTGTCCATGGTAAAACATTCAGTCTCTATTAAGGCCAAGTAGCAGGTCAAGAGCTATTTCTCAAAAAGAGAGAAGCTATCTACAGTTATGGCAGGACTTTCCTCCAAAATTCTAAAGAGTTTAAACTGTGATACACATAGAAGAACCTCCAAAAGGCTCCAAAGGGCATCTCTCTCTCTGCCCTTTCAAGCACCATTGTATCTGTTGGATCATATGGCAGAGTGGCAACTTGCACAGAAGCTTAAACGTTTTACAGAGGCTTTTCTTGTCCTGATCCCCACTCAAAACTAGCAGCTTTCAAGCTACTCAGTAAATGGAAAGAATACATGCAAATGAGGAAAGCATTGCCTCAAAATTTCAAAGAGTCCCACTGAGCATGATGCCTCTTCTTTCACTGTAGGAGGAACCAGAAATAAACAATAATTTATTTTTCACCTTAGAAGAGATATCTCAACTTAAGCATACCCCTGGACTCTTCGAGATTTCACTGAGGTAAAAGAATGGCTCTGAAATTTGTCAGACTTATTTCCCCCCTCTGACATGCAAATGTCTCAGCAATAAATTTAGAGTTGTTGCTACTTCTTGCTTACTATGTCAAATACACATAATATGATAGCTTGCAGAAGGGTAGATGATCAAGCTCCCTATGAGCTAAATTGTGACAGAGTTGGAAAGGTGATGCACCTCTGAGGTCGGACAGTGAAGGTATATTGCTGGCTTGGCCTCCTCAAAGCAAACTTCCAGTGATCTTTACTAACAGACATCTAGAACAAAAACCATTTTCCAGATCAATAGATGCATAACAAGAAATATTTTAATTTATTCAAGCAATAAAACTATATGTAGTATAGGAGCTGCAGCTGGAGTCACCACCTGGTTGAGCTTACAATAATATGGCATTCTCTAAGATTTGTTCTCTGCATTGGCTGAACAGGTGACATGAATGAAAATATGGTGGAAATGACCACCACGGCATCTTACTGTTGGTGGCAATAATCTCTACTGTCCCTCCAAGAATGTGGTATTGCTTTTGGCTTGCTATTTTCCGAGGGATAGGCAGTTCTGGTGGCTTCTGCCTGGCAATTCCTACCACATTAGCCCTCACTCCACAGGTCGGAAAAACAGTGTAGATGCTCTGGCAGCTGCTGAGTATATGTTAGAAGTAGGCATCCTAGAACTGAGGAAATAGCCAGAGGATGGGTCCAGCAATACACTGTTCATGCTGTGAGATGGGCCTGAATTAAAACTCTGTTAATTACCTTACTCCCATATGCTCCTACTCTGCGGGTGGATCACAGTGATGTTTTAGGTCTTTTGGACTTAATGTCAGTTCAGACGGTATTTAGTAGTCCTCAAAAGGTCTAATTATTTCCTTTCCCCCAGTACACAGTTACCCTGGTAAAACACTTTAGGTTTCTTTGGAGAAGGGCACAAAGATGAATAGTATAAATTTTTGATAGCATAGAGGGTGCATTCTTCAAGAGGACCTAGCCTTACTTTCATTCAAAGGGTCCTGGGTCTCTAAACTGGATCAAGTCTGGGAATTGATCAAGGTGGCCATGACTCTGTTTTTATGATTCAAGTTACTATTTTTACTTAACCCAGAAATTTTCTGCTTTTACAGATCATATTAGAAGTTAGTAGGCTTTCTATTTATTTTACTTCTGGAAACACCATGATCAACTAGCCAATGTCATAGATCTGCAAGAGTTAGACTATTCTGATCATGCCTTGGCTGCTCATTACAGTAAGCATGCCTTCCTTGACTTTGAAAGATGAGTAGCACCACTTGGCCCTGGCCCCTCCGGGACCCAATTATTCCTATTACATTTAGGTTTTGCAGTCCCAAGTATCTGGCCTACAGAAGAGAGTAATTACAGAGCTCTTTTAGGATGTTGGAGCTCCCCTCACAAGTTTATTTCTCAGAGATGTACTGAAAGGTACATCTTGTGGACCCTCCCTGTGTGTGTAAGTTTTAAATTATAAATCCATTCTAACATTCTGAACTCTAAGCATTTGAATCCCTTCCTATACATTAAACCAGGACAGGCCCTGCATGTTCAACTCTTTCACCATGGATCATGGTGTGGTCCATGTTTCAGCCAAACAACCAAATTTTTAATTCCCCAAGCTACAACATTAAATGCAGAATTTCTATTTAGAGAGTTCATTATAATAAATCTGGTCTTATCCATTTTATATTCCTTCCACCATTATCTCACACCATTAAATATCCTTTCTTGTATGTTTTCCCTGATTTCTGGTTACATAAACTAGAAAAACTTAAGTTGCTCTTTTGGTGTGAAGGACATCCTCTCATAGGCCATGCTGTGTACCTCACCTTTAAGGGCCTGTTCAGACTTGAGTCTAGTTATAGATCTAGAAGCAAAGAGGCATGGTGTGGGTGGGTCCTGAAAAGAATCAGCATTATCTGGCCTCACAACTGCCTAAGAGGAGTCCATTTGGTTTCCTCTGGCAATGTAGGGTTAATCTCAGGCAAGAAGAGAGGTTGCTTACACTAAGCATGGGGAGGCCTCCTCCACTTGCCAAGAAAACTCATCGGAATTTAGAGGCTCAATGTCCCCAGCTTTATATGGTCATCTCACACATTCCCATTCCAACTTCCAGGATTCCACTGTTCTCAATCAATGACCTCATTTTAACATCAGACCCCCAGCAGGTTCAATCTGTGTTGTAATTCAGCCATTTCTAGGCTGAGATTCTGCATTTTATTTTCAGCAATCTCACCCCTATGGCTGTAGGAGATAATGGTTTCCTCAGGGCACACACACACAAAAGGCTTCAGGTCATTTATGGGGCACTAAAGCTGGGAATTCAAATCCCTGAGCTCATCATTTTCTTTCCTACTTTGTCCAGTGACATTAGGGGCAACCAGCCAGTATCTCTATATTCATTAGTTTGAGAAAAATGTTTGAAAATATCATATACACAGTCACTGAGATCCTTGCTTTTTATCAGTGGTTAATTAGGAGTATCTAAGGAGATGCATCAAGTATTTCTATTACCAAATCACACCACAGACCATCAGTGTGCTTCTTACTACTGGAAATAGAGCCATTCAAATTTATAAATCTAACCAGATTAGAAAGTAAATTCCAGAAACCCCAGAACCAATTCAGAAGACTCATCCTTAAAATTCTGTGCTTCTAGAACCACTGTACCAAAATTTGCATGAGTCAAGATTCTCCAGAGAAGCAGAACCAAAAGATTACTCACACACACGTGTGCGTGTGTAATATCCACATATGTGTGTGTGTGTGTGTGTGTGTGTGTGTGTGTGTGTGTGTGTGTATGCCAATGGTGCAGTTCTAGTCCACAGGCAGGCAGGCAGGCAGGCAGAAAGATCCAAGATTTCAGTTCAAGTCCAAAGGCTAGAAATAACAAATATCTTAGCTCAAAGCAGTCAGGCAGGAGGAAATTCCCTCTTACTCATGGGAGTATGCCTATTTATTGTATTTACGCCCTCAACTGATTGGATGAAGATCACTTACATTAGGGAGAGCAATCTGTTTTTCATAGCATACTGATCAAACGGTTACCTTCACCCCGAGATACTCCAGTAGATACACCCAGAGTAATATTTAGCCAAAGATTTGGGCACTCCCTGGCCCAGTCAAGTTGACACACAAAATTGACCATCCCGGTCCCCTTTAGACCAGGGTAAGACATTAAATGCATTAGTCATCTTTACATCAGTGCTGGTAGACACTGGAAATAGGAAGAAAAACTTTGTTCTCTACTACAAATGATCATTCTATTCCAGGATCTAACAGTACAGGGTTAGCATGAAAGGACCCTCTAAAGAATTATAGATTGCTGAATGTCAAATGTGTTACCTGAAGAAAGTTCTTCTGGGCAACAGCATACTGGGGCACATCAAAGATAAAATAAAACACTAAAAGAATGAAATTAACCTGTTAGGATTCAAGTTCTTCATCCACTGCAAAACTGACTATTTTGATTTAGACTTTTGTCCTTCCTGCTTCAAACTGTTAGCTATTATTTAGTTGAAGATGTCAATTTTAAATAAAATGTAAACCACCAAATAGTAAGTCCCTTCTGAAGGATGAATCTTGCAGGAATGGGATTCTTAATAAAATTCCATGTTGAAAATATCTCATCTTTATTCCAGGAAATAGAACTTTAGGAAAAGGTAACATTAGGAAAATAATTATAAGAGCATATATACTTTTCATTTTGTCGCAATTCTGCTTTTTCATCTATTTAACTTCCCCATTAACCCAGATGAGTTTTATATGGACTCATTTGAAAGAAAAGATAAGAAATTATCTTAAAGTCCATTAAAATATATAGGCTTCAGATGTTTTTAGGAGGGCAGAATTTAAAGATGTCTAACATTTTGCTGAAAGCACATTAAGTATCCATTCTTTGAATAAACTTGGCTTAGTAGAAATACCTGCCTCATTAAAATGCTTAGTTTGCTAACTTTGAACTTTAAAGTGCAGTTTCTTTTCTAGTGAAAACAACTAGCTATACGTAATGCGTTAAATTGAACTTTTCCAAAAATGGCTGAATGAATTTCTTAAACCGTCATAAAACCAACAGTGATGAAAATAATAATACGCTTTAAAATTCAAAGTTTTATCACCAGTAACAACAAACTTTGGGATAACTATACCTTCTCATTTTTTGTAGTTGTGCAAATAAAGTAGCAAATTGCCCTCTCAAATTTTTAATTACTGTTTGTATTAATCTATAGATATATTTATAATTGGATTATCAGAGCAGTTTACATATTTCCTTCTCTCTGAACAAGTGCTCCAAGTCTCAGCTAATTTTTTTAAATGTATATTCCTCACTGTAGAACTTTAATATGTCTTCCAGAGTCTTTATTTAACGTGTTTTTACTTTATGCGTTTTTATTATTGAATGAAATAATGGCATTGTGCAATGCATAAGATATCTTATTTTGATATTTTAAAATTTTGATTACACTTGTTACAAATAGGTCACAATCAGTATAACCATGCTGCAAAAGCTTTTCAAGCTTTACGGTTTCAATTTCCATCAATTCTAACACTTTTGGGGATCAGTTTTAGACTTTAGTTATACCATGCTAATGCAGTTCACATCTGAGACTCTGTAAACCAGAAGTCATCAAAAAATTTAAGAGTAAGGAGGACTCAGCATACTATAGATTTACAAGTCAGATCTGAATCTGTACTTCCCTATGGTGAAATTAAATCAAACCTTAATTCAGCAGAAATTTAAATTACCAGAATTGGAGCTTGAATAAGTTATTTTTGAGCTCTGGGAGGACTGCTTTAAAAAAATAATGAAAAATAAATAGACTGATATATCCTAGATTGGTTGAACCCAGGTTTTTCACAAATTGCTTATTGTTTTTCTTATTTCATAAGGACAAAACATGACATCAGAACTGTCTATACCAGTGCAAATCAGTGGTAGCACCCCTTCTACAGGTATCATAGTTTCACATTTGAAACCCCTTACTATGAACAAAGGAAGCCTTGAGAAAGTACAGGAAGTGTAGACGAGCTATGGAAAGGAGCAAGAGCCAGCACTGGAATCAGAAAACCTGGTGGGATAAGTTTGGTTTAGAATTCAAGCATGGTAGCCCTTATTGTATCTTCATACAGAACCCTATGGGATTTTTTGGGCATAGTTGAAAACTTCTGGGCTATTACTATATTTTAAGAATTTTGAGAAAAATAACAAAAGTCAATAAAATCTATAAAGTTAAATCAGAGGAGTTTTTAGGTGCTTGACTGTTTAGATTAATATATACTTGTATGTATATTAATTTCAAATATATATACATATCTAACATTTGTATTTCTCATATTTTAAGCTTTACAAGCTCTGGTTCTTGTTTATGTGAAACTTTTCTAGAACTAAGCAATATCACATAAAATATGTAATAAAAAGCTTTGATTGTCCTTATGCTTTAAACATTTCTAAAACCATTAAAACATTATTGTTTATGATAAAATTTGCTAAAAAACACTGAATAGATGGCACCTGCATAAGCTCTCATAACGAGGCATAGAATCTAGTTTGTCTAGTAGACTCAATTTGACCAAGAGATTTCAGTTGAAGTGATATTTTAGGACCTCAGAGTAATATCTTACTTCCTCCTCTTAGAGCTTTGCCACTATGCTAGGAGTATACACAAGCTAGACTACTGAAAAAGAAGATATCAACTGATGGGGTGGGGGTGAGGGAGGGAGGGAGGGAGGGAGGGAGAGAGGGAGAGAGAGAAAGAAAGAAAGAAAGAAAGAAAGAAAGAAAGAAAGAAGAAAGGAAGGAAGGAGAGAGAGAAGGTATCCATGTGGATAAGTGAAGGATTTCAAGCTTATGAGAGTATCCAGGACTCCATGAAACAGAAAATGCACACAACTGACTCCTGCTTGTAATGTTACAGTTATGTCTCAACACTGTTGGATCATGGGTGCTAAACATTATTTCTGTGTGTGTGTGTGTTTGTGTGTGTGTGTGTGTGTGAATGTATCTGGATGAGATTAGCATTTGAATCAGTATATTCAGTACAGCAGACTGCCCTTCCCATTGTGGGTTGGCCTCATTCACTCTTTCAAGGGCTGGTATAGGACAAAAGGCAGAGGAAGGGAGAATTCACCTCTTTTTCTGCATGACTGCTGGGAAATTGGTAGTTTCCCGCTCTTAGATTGAGACTTACACCATTGGCTCTGCTGATTCTCAGGTCTTCAGACTTGGACTGAACTACACCAACAGCTTTCCTGGGTCTCCAGCTTGCAGATGGCAGACTGTGGGACTTTCCAGCCTCCAAAATTGTGTGAAACAATCCTTCATAATAAATCTTGTCTATGCACATTAAGTATGTAAGTATATAAACAAACAAACTGGGGCGCCTGGGTGGCTCAGTTGGTTAAGCATCTGACTTCAGCTCAGGTCATGATCTCACAGTTTGTAAGTTTGAGCCCTGTATTGGGCTTTGTGCTGATAGCTTGGAGCCTGCTTCAGATTCTGTCTCTCTCTCTCTCTCTCTCTCTCTCTCTCTCTCTCTCTCTCTGCCCATCCCCCGCTCCTGCTCTCTGTCTCTTAAAAATAAACGTTTAAAAAATTAAAAAAACAAACACACTCACACACACACACACACACACACACACACAAATGCATATATAAACTCCTATTGGTTTTGCAGCTCTGTTTTTTTAAGCTACTAAGTTTTAGGATTGCTTGTTAGAGAGTATTACAAACAAAAACAGGGTAATTGGCACTTACATAGCCAAAGGAAAGTGAACAATCTGTATTTAAAATTTACTGTTATAAATTTCATTACATTTAATAACATATATATGTATATATGTATGTGTGTATATGTATATGTATATGTATATGTATATACATATGTAAAATGACTCTTTAAACTAGACCGTTTTAGCATTCCGGCACTTTTAACTATCACACACAATGCTTTCAGACTAGCATTCATTAATTCAATATATTTCAAAGTGTTATCTCTAGATTCAAAACACAAATTCTTCTCAATATTACTATTTTGTATGTGAGGTAAAAGGGTTTTGAGAACTATGAGCTCAAAACCTTAAATGGGGTATTCTGATGTGAAAGTGAAGTCTTTTTAAATTATGAATTGGAGAAGCCTTAGTAAGCTAATGTGTTACGATTTTCCAAGAGAGAAATATAAAATGGGATGTTCCCAGGATTTTTTTTTTGACCGTATAACCCTTTTTTACTAAAACATCTACAAGCTCTAGGTTGACAACATTTTAACTGTAGAGCTGGGTGGGCTATGACAATAGACCTTTGTTCTCACGTCAAATTTTTGCTTTGTGTTCACTTTGAACTTTACCCTATCACAAAACCCTCAGTGCCTAGATACTACTTCTGATCTTGGGTAAGCAATCTCCACATTTTGCTGTCTTAGTCTCTTTCCCTACACAAAAAAGTGATGACAGTATTTAGTTTGTATAGCTCCTGTGAGGCTAGATGTAGAGAGGTTAAAATAGTAATTATCATACTGCACATGCCCCATAAATTTCAGCAATTGTTGTTATTGTTACATAGCTGAAGCATTTCTATTGGCTAGATATTGGAAATTATGTTTTTACAAGTCCTAATATAGTTATTTATCTGTTGCAAATTGTGCCAATGTTTTTCATCAGCCAATGTCACACTGTCCTATCTAAAACTCTTTCTTTCTTAGAAATTCTAAGTATATAAACTGTGTAAACATAACATTTGAATTTAGAAAATATGCATAAATAAAAATGCAGAGCTAAAGCCATTAAACTAGTGATCAAAAACTCAATTTACTTGGGAACCATGAACCTTTTTGTTTGTTTGTTTATTTACATTGCAGGTTAATTGTATGAACTTTAAGCTACACATTCCAATGCTTAGCTCAGCTCTGAGTCCACTTGACTGCACAAAGACCTCTCCTTAGCTTTCGTTTTTTTGTAGTTTTCCTGATATAAATGGCCTCTTGTGTGACCTATAGAAATAACACTGAATTTTAAAAAGAATATTCAAAATTCATTAAAAAGATTAAAGCCCTAACCCTTGGGCTTTGACTCCATCAGTGCTGACATACCGAAGGCCTTTGCTTCCAAATCTTGCAGACCAAATAAGCACCTTTTATTACGACCTTGAGACATAGACATTTTCTTGCCATTAATAGAAAATGAGCATTAGGGCAGACCAAAACTTTAGTAACATGCACATCAAGCAAGACTTTAAAGGTAATCGTTATAAAGACTGATAAAGAAATGTTCTTTATATCCAACTATCAATTTGGTGGAGCATGTGCCACTAAACTGTGATGTTAATAAAGTGCCCATGAAAGATGGCTTGAAGAATAATACTAAACAGAAAAAAAGAAACAAACTTAAATCCACTCTGATTGGTTTAGCAGAAAGGCTAACTCCAAATAAAAATAACATGTGTGCGTGATCTCAAAGGAGTTTAACAGAGTAGTATGACTTCTTAAAATTATTTTTAAAGTCTGGTAAGATTGCTATGTTTAGTGGCTTACAATGGTCTAGATCAGATGTATTAGTCGGCTCGGGCTGCCATAGCAAAATGCCATAGATTAGACGGTTTAAACAACAGAAATTTATTTCTCACCAATCTTGATGCTGCAAGTCTCAGATCAGGGTGCCAGAAGGGTTGGGTTCTGGTGAGATGACTTTCCCTGGTTTGTAGATACCCACTTTCTCTCTGGCTCTGTTCTCACGTGGCAGAACAGGGAGACGTGAGGAGAAATCGAGGGAGAGGGAGAAAATACGAACACAAAATCTCTGGCGTGTCTTCTTACAAGGGCCATCAGACTGGGGCCCCACCCTTATGATCTCATCTAACCCTAACGCCTGCCATAGGTCCCACTTGCAAATGTCATCACATTAAGGGTTAAACTTCAACGTATAAATTCATGGACATGCAAACATTCAGCCCACAACACCAAGGTTTCTAACTCTGGCACTACAGACATTATGGACTGGATGATTTTTGTTATGGGCCACCATATGTATTCTAGGATGCTGAGCAGTGAACAAAAAGAGAGACATCCAAAACCTGGCTCATATTTCTTAATCCCATCTCTCCAAGTTGCTGCCAGTACTCTCAGCTCCCACGGCCATGAGGGATTGGTATGTTGGGAGGCATAAAAATCCTTCTTTCGCCACCCCCCTCCACCCACACAGCTCACTTGTTTCCCTCTCGCTAGCTCACTACTAGCTCTTTACCTTGGAACACACTCTCAGCCCATCAACTTTCTCCAGGCTCATCTCATATCATGTCCTTAGCAACTGTTTAAAGAATTTTGTCAGGGAAACTCTCTCTTCAAAAACCATGAACACATATGGTATAGTCTGTTTACTATAAACTCCAAAGTTTTCTGATCAGCCTTAAGGTAGGTTTTCCCAACATCAGCAGCATTGGTAGAAACATCTTTATGGTGGGGAGCAGGGGGCATCATGTACATTGTGGGATGTTCACAGTAGCCCTGGACCCTTACCCACTAGATTCCAGTGGTACCACCAATCTCCCAGTTGTAACAACCAAAAATGCCTGTAGAGATTGCCACGTGAGGGAGAGAGGAGGGGCAAAATCACACTGGTTGAGAATCCCTCATCCAGATCAATACTTCTCAAACCATCCTCACCGAAGGACCACTTTTGTTTTGGGCTTAATTCTAATCTATTTCAACAGATACTTTTGTCAAAACATTTATGCAGCACTAATGCTCATTTTATGTCTAGCTGTTCTCAGATACAAAATGTTTGAGGAGTAGCCCTGGTATGTGTACATGAAAACAGAAGTGTGTTCACCTATTTTTTTTAATGTTTGTTTTTGAGAGACAGACAGAGAGAGAGACAGAGAGAGAGAGCGAGCATGAGTAGGGGAAGGGCAAAGAGGGAGACACAGAATCCAAAGCAGGTTCCAGGCTCTGAGCTGTCAGCACAGAGCCTGATGCAGGCATCAAACTCACAGACAAGGAGATCATCACCTGAGTCAAAGTCCGACGCTCAACTGACTGAGCGACCCAGAAGCCCCCTCATGTATTTTATAATAGCTCATGTGGCAACTTGAATGATCTTACAGCACACAGGTAGAGGTCTGTACACAGGTGTAATCAGAGTTTTCAGATACCAAAATGTCAGGGAGTAAGTTCTTTAGAAGAGCAAATGATGCCTTTGTACACTGATATCGTGTATAATACCAAAGCAGTGTCTGCTTATATTTTCACACACATTTCATTAAATGATTGAAAACAACACTTAGAAGTTTTCTTCCTTGAAAATATATAAAGCAAGTGACATTAATGAGAGCTACTTCACTGATGTGGGCTCTGGGAGAGCAGAGGTCACATCTGCACATCACCGCGAATGACGCTTAGCGCACAGTAATTGCTCAATAAATAAGTACCCAGTTAATGACTGTGTTATTAACTTCAATTTTGACTTTGCTGTCAGTAAATGAATGAGTGAGTGAATTAAGGATCGATGGGGTAGGAGATTTTCCTGAACGGGGTCCTAAAATACCTTTCTGTGTCAGTAGGCACAGCAGACCATCTCCTTTGCTTGTCCCCAAGGTCTGCACTGTCAAGATGATGTATTACATGAAAATACGTGTCACAGTTTGGTATAAATATGCGATGGTTATAAACTAAGATACAGATAAGTAGACAAATAAATGAGGTGATGCTCAAACTCAATTCCAGGAAAAGTCTGCTCATTTGTCCTTGAGGGTATCCATAAAAGTATGTATGAGTAAGTTAGTGGCTGTATGTGTGAGATCGGTATAGATGCTCTACTCCAAAGCTGCAGACAGAGGTACACCGTTTAATCAAAGTAGCAAGGTTATAAAAAATGTATCTCTGAAACAGAACCCAATCTTGGTTTCAAATGATTTTATGATGTCAGCTCAACAACTTGATCATATTGCCTGCCTTGTAAAATGTTAAGACAGCTATCAGACTGTTTTTAATTTACTCTCTTGGCCTGGATCCACTCGAGTTCTTGTAACATTCTGTCAGCACTATTTTCCTATTGAATGTCAATGAGATGTTCTACCATGATTTCTTGTTTTTAAGCCAATATTGCAAGTGAACAACAAAACATGTGCCTGCTGATTGACAGAGACAAAATGTTTATTTCTTCAGCATAGAGCCATTTTATATTTTTAATTATCAAAATAGCACACAATGTAGTCTAAGGATGAGTATGTCTTTCTATATATGGTATCAGACACTATTATGTATGTGTTAAGTATAGAGAAGGAGATACAAAGAGGGAGAGAGATTCTTTATCAGTTCATTAATTAAACATTGTATTAAGACGAAAATTATGCAATATTGTAGAAATTATGATTTGTGCTTAACTCCAAAGAATCCATTTTTAGAGGTTGCTTTTGTTGTTGTTGTTGTTGTTGCTGCTGCTGCTGTTGTTGCAGGTGTTTGGGTTTTTGGTGTGTTTTTTTTGCAATTTAAATTTTCCATGACCATTATTAAATGGGAGCCAGGAAAGAAAGAACATATCTATCACATTTTGAAAGAAGCTATCTTCACATTTAGTAGTTGTGGTATAAAGAACTTCCTCTGGAGCTATTTTTTAATACACAAATTACTATACACTTTTTCAAGAGAAATCCGCTTGTAAAAGTCCAAGCCTATAGTACTTTAGAAGCGATTACCTACATTAGGATAAAATGATTCACACAAGATTACTTTTAGTATCCTGTTTCTCTGGAGAAATTAAAGTATGATTCCACCTACATTTAAATTTTAAAAATACACTTGTCGTATAAAGCCAGGTTCAGTTGTACAACACTGGCATTTGGTCACCAAGAGTTTCAAGAAAGCTCACTTAACGGAAAGACCCAAAAATTGAAAGAAGCAGTTATTAATTCTGGCAACCAAAACTATCATATGATAAGTAGCACATCATTTATATCAGTTATGTATGGATAGAAGCACATGCTACACACACACACACACACACACAGATTTTTAATCCTTTAATTAATTACACCTGTGCCTCATGATGTGCAGTCTCCATGTTTTTTTTCAGTCTCCATATTTTAAATACTCCTCAGTTGAAATGTAAAAACGATCTCACTCTTCCTGGTAGGGTTATCTTGGTAAGGAAGAAGAGATGTTCAGCCTCTTGGTCTTCAAGGGAAGTCATTTGTTTCCTGATATTTAGGTTTGTATTTTTAGAAATGACTAGTAAGTCCTGTAGAAACACATTT
Source organism: Prionailurus viverrinus (assembly GCF_022837055.1). Classification (NCBI taxonomy): domain Eukaryota; kingdom Metazoa; phylum Chordata; class Mammalia; order Carnivora; family Felidae; genus Prionailurus; species Prionailurus viverrinus. The sequence goes on along the minus strand of NC_062561.1, from coordinate 222,694,805 downwards.
CTGCCAGGAGGATTAATTGTAGCTATTGTGCCCACTAAGTCATCAAAAGGCCCACCTCCTGCCATGAAAAGACAATGGTGTCAGACACTTGAGTGACACTTCCCCTGTCGAAGCCCCATCAAGTCCCACCTGGACACACAGCTGCTGCAGGGCTTTGGCAGTTTGCCAAAACTCATTTCAGGCGTTTGCCTCTTGCACATGAAGTGTGAGATAAAGTGCTCGATGTTCAGCAAAATGATGTAAAGCCCTAGCGTCTAAAATAAACACAATTTTAGAATTTTCAAGCTGTGTGGGGTGAGACACCAGGTTTTTCCCAAACTTCTGATATCCCAAAGGTACTGAAGGTGAAAATATTTGTTCAGAGTTTGACACAAACTCTCTTGGCGGTAAAACCTGATCAGATGTCGGGCCAGCGGGTAGCAAAAGTGTCTCCTCTGTGAGGTTGTTCATGATCCCATGTAGAAGTAATAATGTGTTTGATGACAGGATGGGGTGCAGTCCCACAGCCTGGTCATCTCTTGTTTATATCTATCATTGTAAATTTTCTTTAATGTTATTTATTTTTGACAGAGAGAGAGAGAGAGACAGAGACAGAGCATGAGTGGGAGAGGGGCAGAGAGAGAGGGAGACACAGAATCCAAAGAAGCCTCCAGGCTCTGAGCGGTCAGCACAGAGCCTGATGCGGGGCTTGAACTCACGGACTGCGAAATCACGACCTGAGCCAAAGTCGGACGCTCAACTGACTGAGCCAGCCAGGCGCCTGTATATCTATCATTTTAAAATGGAAAAAAAAGAATTTCAAAACCCATTTGCCTCCAAAGTTACAAATGAGAGACTGAGGACCTGTATCTTAGAGATGTAATCCTGGCCCCTCTAATGACAAATGGGGAAAACTTTTCTGAAGATGGACCTGCCAAAATTTGGACCAGAGTGAGGATTTTTTTCTGACTCCGCCAGGACCTAAACCCAGCGTCAACACCCTATAACACACTGATACATTACTTTCGAATTGAGTGGAATTGATTCATGGGCATTCATTTTTATTTGCTCAGTTAGCAAAGCTGCTGAAGAAGAAGTTCATTGACTTTGTGATACTTTTATAGATCACTTTGCTAAGCTTTGAAAGAGGTGCATACCTCGAAAAATGACTACATCGCTGCTTTTAAGACATAGTAGCTTTTTGATCATTGTTTAATGTTGAATCCGTGTTAACAAATGCAAAATATTTTTATCTGCAATTCCAAATAATAAAAGATAATATTACTGTCTCCCTCAGGATGAACTCTAATGTTCTTGGTGACATGCAACCTCATATAACATAAACTCTACTTTGTTTTCAAAATCAGAATTTTTTTTAATTTCAGTAAATAATTACATATGTTGCCAGTAAAATCGATCCAATAATTTCCTGTAAAATAATTGGTAGAAATAAGTATGTAAAGAAGAGCAAAAGCTTCCTATTGCCAAATGACTGTTCCATCATGATCTCTTCTAAGTTATTTTAAAGTGTATTAGTGCAGTCGTAAACCAATTTTAGTGATTTATAATCGCCAGGAGAGTCCCCAGAAGTGGCCCTGAAATTAATGATTGGTTTGCATTTAAAGCAACCCCCTTTAGCAATGGCTTTTTCTAAGTGGAACTTCCTTAAGAGTAGCACTCTGACTTAATTACTCAGACAGTTCATGTTTATCACCCTTTGGCTGCAGTGGGGAATTTTAAAAAGAATTAACATAAATGTGATTCTTTTTTCTCATGAGGTGCAAGAGCAGTGAAGCAATGTAAGACATGAAGAAAAATCCTAAAAATAGTAACACTTGTCAACAGAAACTAGGACATTGAACTTAATTGCTTAAGTCAATGATGCCTATGATACAGATTACAGCACTCTGCAAACGTGTGTGTGGAATTCACAGATGCTTGACTTCAATTTTATGTTCACAGGCATTGATAATTTTTGACAGTGGCATCTAAATAGGCAAAGAGCAATAAATATGATTTGTTCACAAGGCAATTCCCTGTGTATGTCTTCTCAAATAATAAGATGATTTTACTAGCAATTTATTTAAGAAGGTCAAAGAAAACTCTGACTCTGAGTTCCCTACAATTCTTCAATTAAAAGAAAAGAGCAATAAAACTGGAGCCAGGGGAATTATGTTCATTCGGAAACTCTACATCTAGCTTACTGTGAGACATAAGGCAAGTAAGTTATCTTCTGGCTGTGCTTCTTAAGTGCCAAGTGGGGTTAAAAATGCCAGCATCAGGATACAATACAGGGTTTAAGGCAGGATTAAGATAATAACACTGAAGTAATATACACAAATATGTAAATCACCAACCAAATTCTTAAAGCTACTCACATAAAAAGACAAAACTTATACACCTTTGTCAATAACAATATATCGGTAGACTCTGTTCCAGTAAGGTGGCATGTGAATTCTTCCTTTATTTATTTTTTTTTATGTATGCACACTACTTTAAGATTTTCACTAATTTTCTTGAATGCGGTAACATATATATACAAATATATATATATATTTTTTTCTTGTTTATTAATAAATAAAAGACTCCTCAGAATACCTGGCAAATTTAAATACTACATAGCCACTGGAGAGTGGGAGTCAAAATTCTCCAGGCAGAGTTCACCATATTATGATCAAATTAAGCACATTTAGTGACTATTTCAAAACAGTCATTTACACTCGTAATAACATTGTTGATCATTAAACTATGATCTCATAGATAAACATCCACTGAACATGGACACTAAGTCAGCAGTGTTACCAATGTTAAACTACTAAAAGGAAAATAAAAGTTAATATGAAAATTATACCCAAGAAGTACATACTGTGATTTTCTTCATTTATGAGAACGTGCAATGCAGAAAGACAATTGCTAAAAGAGACACAGACTATCTAGGCTCATTTTTACTACACACTCACATTGACTACACATCTGTTCACAGTTTTACTACATACTAGCTCTGTCATGCTAAGCACATTTAATGGCTGTACCTCAGGAGTTTTATATCTAAAATGATGATGTTGAATTTCACAATTTCCAAGTTTTATTACAGCCCTGTGTTAGTAGAAATCTTTGGTCCTAAGATTAGAAAATAAAACACATTATTTATTTATTATTATTATTTAATTTTTTTGCAAGCAGCTCCGGGAATCCCTAGGATAGATACTTTAATACCCCGGCACAAGTCTATAATCTGAAGACCTCCCTCTTAACTCTTGTACACTATTGATGGGAACATAAATTGGTGCACAAAAAATATGGAGGTGTCCCCCCAAAATTAAAAATGGAACTACCATATAATCGAGAAATTTTACTTCTGCGTGTGTATCTGAAGAAAATTAACTTTCTATCTCAGAGAGACATCTGCATCCCTATGCTCACTGCAGCATTATTTACGACAGCCAAGACGCAAAACAACATAAATGTCCATCAAAGGATGAATGGTGAAAGAAACTATTGTACACATATATTTGAAAATAAATATCTATGGAGTTTGGCCATAAAAAAGAAGGGAATTCTGCCATTTGCAATCACGTAGATGGATCTTGAGGGCATTATGCTAAGTACCATAAGTCAGACAGAGAAGGACAAACACTATGCAATCGTACTTATATGTGTAACCTTTAAAAATGAACTCATAGAAAAAGAGAACAGAGCCAGGGATATGGAGTGGAGGGTGGTGCAAGGGGTGGAAGATGGTCCAAAGGTATCTTCCAGTTGTAAGATAAATAAGTTCTGGGGATGTAACGTACAGCATAGTGACTATAAGTTAACAAGACTGTGTTTCACATTTGAAAGTTGCTAACAGAGCATATTTTTTTAAAGTTCTCAACACACATACACACACATACACACACACACACAAACTGTAACTATGTGAGGTGATGAATGCGTTAACTAATCTTAATGGGGCAATCATTTTGCAAAGTATACATTTATCAAATCAGTGCACTGTGCAACTTAAAGTTATATGATGTTGTATGTTAATTATATTTCAATAAAGCTGAAAAAATAAAGACCCCCCCTTTCCCTTCATCCAGAAAACAAAGACTTAAAAAGAAAGGCATGTAGAAGTAGTGAAAAAAGACAACATTGAGGCAAAAATGGATCCATTTTCTCTTCTCTTCTCTAGGTTGTCTCCTACTAATCACAATTGTCTTGCATTGGTGCACAGCAGTATGAAATTAGACAATGTTCACGAACGGAGATTCCTGTTGTTTAAAAACTGAAGAAAAATTAAACAGCCGGAAGAATGGCAAGAAGATAATTGATGAGGATAGATCAGTCCCATATGTAATGAGATGTAATTACTTGGCAACATCAACTAACTGCACAGAATAGGTCTGGAGCCTCTCACTATAGAGCAACACCAGTGTTCTCCCGACAAGCTCAAGAATTATCACATTCTGTACACAGTTTAAAAGAGTGTTCATAATATTAGATTAGATCATCCATCCTTGAGTGAGTAGTGAGTGCATTAAGAATTCCCTGTAGCATAGGGGTGCCTGGGGGGCTGAGTCACTTAAGCGTCCAACTTTGGCTCAGGTCACGATCTTGCAGTTCACGAGTTTGAGCCCCTCATTGGGCTCTGTGCTGACAGCTGGGAGCCTGGAGTCTGCTTTGGATTCTATGTCTCCCTCTCTCTCTGTCCCTCCCCTGCTCTCTCTTTTTCTCTCAAAAATAAACACATTTTTTTTGTAATTATCTATAGCATAGCATATCATAAAATGTTACTTCTTCCCTCCCATGCAATGACCATATGATAAGAAAATCATAGTTGTGCCCCCATTGGAAGGAGAGGTTATAGGTGACCTTGTTTTTTTTTAAGATTATTAATTTATTGAGAGAGAGACAGACACACACAGAGAGAGAGCATGTGCACACAAGAAGGAGAGGGGCAGAGAGAGCAGGAGAGAGAGAGAGAGAGAGAGAGAGACAGAGAGAGAGAGAGAGAGAGAGAGAGAGAGAGAGAGAGAATCCCAAGCAGGCTCCGCACTGTCAGCACAGAGCTCAATGTGGGCTCGAGCTCACGAATGGCAAGATCATGACCTGATCCAAAATCAAGATTCAATGCTTAACTGACCGAACCACCCAGGTGCCCCATCTTTCATTTTTTAAATTATTAGAAGCTAAATGTAAATTCTATCCTAGTGAGAAGTGGCAAAAAAATACTGCACCAGTCCATACACATACTTGCACACAAAATGCAACACAGATTTTCAGTCATTTGTCTTCCCATACAGTATCACAATTTTGTGATAGATTTTACCAGGTGCTCTGGCCGTCTGCGGTGAAGATGTGTGTAAAGACAGAGGACAGAGTCCGACCCCTAAAATTATCAGTTTGTTGTGCTGAGATAATTAGAGCAACGTAGTTCAAAGGATTTAAAGACACCATCACTAATGCCAGCTCAATATTCATCAATGCTGGGGCTGTGCTGCCTGTAAAGAGCGTTCTTAGGTTATCCTGAACATGTAGACAGAATGCCACTGCAATAGCATTTAAATCGGCTAGAACTATCTTTAGCTTCACCATCGGCAGGTCATGGTTTTGCAACTTTAAGCCATGAAATTGCTTGAAATTGTGTGACAAGAATTAATATACTAACAGACATGTAGGGCAAGGTAAAGACAGATAAAACTGCTATAATATAGATCCCTAGATAATTCAGGACATGCTCAGGAAACAAGGATAGAAGGGTCATAACAAACTCCACACTAAGACGGAAATAAGGTACCAGCAATTATAATTTGTAGCCTTAGACCATATATTTTAGACCACTTGTTATGCATTCATAAAAATAAAGATGCATGTCTTATAGATAGCATATATGCAATCATTAATAATTATATTTTAATCCACAAAAGACCTTCTTTTATACATTGAAGATGATATATACATAAATATGTTCAATATAATTATACTCATTCTGGTTTTCTCACTTATTTGACATCTTTGAGTTCTCTATAATTGTTAATGTATGGGAAAATTATCAGAGCAACTGAGAAAAATGTTTGTGAGTGAATAATTATATGAAATATTTTTTCAGTAAATAAATGCGGGTGTTAAATTATAATGTCAGTAAAACACCATCTAGATTTGTTGTGTCGGAAATTTACTATTCAGCTAAATACAGTCATGTCATTAATTCTATAGTAAATGTAATAAAGATTCATATTAATGAGTATAACTTATGAGAACAATAGTAGCAGTGACTAAAAGTAAAAAAAAAAAAAAATCTGTGGGGTGCCTGGGTGGCTCAGTCGGTTGAGCGTCCGACTTCAGCTCAGGTCACGATCACACGGTTTGTGGGTTTGAGCCCCGCATCAGGCTCTGTGCTGATCACTTGCTCAGAGCCTGGAGCCTGCTTTGGATTCTGTGTCTTCTTCTCTCTCTGCCCCTCCCCCACTCACGCTTTGTCTCACTCTGTTTCTCAAAAATAAATACATGTAAAAACAAAATTTAAAAAAAAATCTGGGTAAATTCTCAGGTGTTTTCAGATCATTTTATAACATAAATTTCTATGTACAAACAAAGCAGTCATTGTTTAATTTAGATAATGTTAAATAATACATTATGTGTAAAATATGAGACTTTGATTGCATACCCAGGGAAAAGACTGTTCTTTAATTTTTCCATTGGTGTTATGTTGAGCTCCACCATAAATCACAGAACACATTACATTAGACAACATTCTGTTATAGCCCAATAGCTCAATTGAGTAAAGTGCATCACTGCTACACAGTTAAGAAGGAAGAAAGTGTAATGTGTTGTTGTAGAAAGAATTTCTACTATCCATATATATATACACCTATTTCAGAGTATATCCAAAGCTTTTTGTATGGTATGTCAAAGTTAATTCATATTCTAAGGCTCCACTTATAACTTAAAATTTACATATTTTGGAGTATTACAAAAGGCAAGACTAATTATCTTACTCTGATCTTGATCAGATACAAAACAAATAAGCTAATCTATTCAGGTTTCATCTCAGATACAAGCAAGTGGATTAAATGTATGTATCTACCCATCTATCTCTATCTATACATATCCATTTTGAAAATGGGATTGTAAAGTGCTTCAGATGGTCATGCATTACGAGGCGACTTTTGCAATAAATCACACTAACTTATTTTGAATGGTGCATGCCCATTTGGGAACTGTTTTAAGAATATATGTGAAAAATAATGTCCTAAAAAAGCCAACCTTAGAATTCTTGCAATTAAAACATTAAAACAGCCAGGGGTGCCCGGGTGGCTCAGTCGGTTAAGCCACCAACTTTGGCTCTCATCATGACCTTGTGGTTCCTGAGTTCGAGCCCTACATCAGGCTCTCAGCTGTCAGCGTGGAGCCTGCTTGAGATCGTCTGTACTCCCCTCTGACCCTCTTTTTTCCCCCTCTCCTGCTTGTGCTCTCTTTCTCTTTCAAATATAAAAAAGAAAATTAAAAACAGTCATGTAGCAAAACTGCATAGGGAGAACTAGTGTGAAAATTATTTTTAAAGGTTATTTTATGACTGTCTAATCTATTATTTACTGGATCTCCTTATATGAGAGATTTTTTTTACATAATTACATGTATATTTCATAGTTTATACAGAGATGTACCTCTTTTTAGAAGCTACAGTTGATTCAGAACTCTGAGAATGTGAATACAGTAACTAGTTGTCAGCCAATTTTCTCCTGAATGAAGAATGGATTCTTCCTTTACTAAGATGTAATTGGTATATTTCATTATTTTAGTTTCAGGTGTATAACATAATAATTCAATATTTGCATGCACTACAAACTGATCACCACAATAAGTATAGTTACCATCTGTTACCAAACAATTGATCCCATCACCCCTTTTGCCAAACCCTTAACCCCTTTCTCCTCTTTTAATCACCAGTCTGTTCTCCATATATATAAGCTTCATTTTATTTTTGTTTTTTAGTTTCCACAATTAAGTGAATCATACAGTGTTTATCTTTTTCTGCCTGACTTATTTCACTTAGCTGAATACTCTCAAGGTCCATTCACATTGCCACAAAATGCAAATCTTTATTTTTGTATGGTCCAGTAATACTCCATTGTGTATATGTTCCATATCTTTATCCATTCATCCATCAATGGACACTTAGGCTGTTTCCATAACTTGCCTCTTACAAATAATGCTTCAATTAACATAGGGGTTCACATATCTTTTTGAATTAGTATTTTTGTTTTCTTCAAATTAATACCCTGAAGTGTAAGAGTTGAATCGTATGGTTAATTTTTATGACAAAGTAGGCAAAAGGATAGTCTCTTCAATAAATTGTGCTGGAAAAACTAGACAGCCACATGCAAAAGAATTAAACTAGACTGCTATCTTATACCAGACAAAAAAATATCGAAAATAGATTAAAGATTTGAATATAATACCCCCAACCAGAAAAACTCCTAGAAGAAAACATAGGGGATAAATTCCTTGACATTGCTCTTGGGAGATATATAGACGATATAGATATAGGTAGATAGAGATATGTTCAGATATAGATTTAGATCTATAGATAGATATAGATGATATAGATATGGATAATCTGACTACAAAAGCAATGGTAATGAAAGCAAAATAAACAAGTGGGACTACCTCAAACTAAAATGTTTCTGCTCAGCAAAGGAAACCATCAATAAAATGAAAGTGCAACCTATTGAATAGGAGAAGATATTTACAAATCATATATTCAATATGAGGGTAATAGCTAATACATATAAAGAACCCACACAACTCAATAACAACAACAAATCTGAGGACTTTAAAAGCCATTTTTCCAAAAACGACATACAGATGGCTAACAGACACATGAAAAGATGCTCAACATCACCCATCATCAGGAAAATGCAAATCAAAACCACAATGAGATATCACCTCACACCTATCAGAAAGACTGTTATCAAAAAGATGAAATAACAAGTATTGGCAAGATTATAAAGGGAACCTTCATGGACTCTTGGTGGGAATATAAACTGGTGTAGCCACTATGGAAAACAATATGGAGGTTCCTCAAAAAAATTTTAACAGGAATAAATTTGTTATTAAAAGGATATTTTCAGATAATACACTACTCTTATATTTTCTTAAATATACCATCTTCCTGAAGATAATCTTAGTAAATAGCATTCCCCTTGTCTACTTACGTTGCATTCTAAATTCGGGATAAAATTAAAATATAAGGCAACATATCCCAGGGCTGTAAACCTTTTCAGGATAGAAATATAAAAATGCATTTTTATAAATAAATATAAATTAATACTTATGTTGATCAATATGCTTCAATAACGGGTTAATTAATATAAATTATAGTTTACCCAGTGTTTAACTACGTAACTAGTCTATATGAATTAAGGGAATTTATAGAAGAAAAGACTCAAGAGAGGACTGAATGGAAAATTCATGGCAGGTTATAATCATGAATGGTGCAGTGATTGAAAATGTGGCTGTTGAGCACCATTTTTTCCTCTAGAAACTTCCTCACTCCCCCTACCCCACCCATCACTCTCTATTATTAACTTTACATGGGGTAGTTTTTATAGACAAATAACTACACAGGGTTTAAAGGTCTGAAATTATTTTGATTATTCTGTCAATAAACTTGCATAATTAATTTGATCTTAAATTTGAACTTTGAGTCTGTTTAATAAATGTCGTGGCACTTCCTAAATCTAGGACTTATGAAAAATAACTACCTAATAGTCCACTTATTATTTTCCTTTGAACCTGCCACTCAATATACTTCCCTTAATAACTGTAAAGACTTCTGGTATATACAAAATATACCATTTAACAAAGAACATGCTGGCAAGGATGGTCTTGATAACATAGCTTAGACAGTTTATTTATGCACATATATTGCTCTCACTTTGGTTCCTGCCATAAAAGTAATAAATGAAAGTAGAGTGTGTGAATGTTTTTTAACACATCTTTTCTAATGTTCCTGCAACAGTTTCATATCTTATCTACCTTATATAATCTGAATCTTTACAGTGTATTATGATGTATCTAGATACACAATAAAAGCAGTAAATATAGAGCTTTCTAGTTTTGAAACCTTTAGAAAATTAGAGATATTAATTTCCGTCTGTTTTTCCCCTTAAAAACCCACAATATAATGTGAAAGATATGAAAAGAGATTGATGTATTAGGTGGTTTTAGCACTGCTGTCAGTGTCTCTCCATATCCCCTTAGTTTATCCTAACATTTATCCAAAAACATTTACTTTTCCATCATTGGATATCTCATCATCGCTATGTGTAGGGCCTCAAATACTAACTCATGTGTATCATAGCCAAGACACTTCGTATTCTCTAATCAACTAATTTTTTGGCCTTTGGGAAAGTTGATTTCTTTTTGAGCGAACAAAGAAAACAATGCTGTATGGTAATCCATTCTCTATATACAGGTTTGTCAGAAAATAAGAAGGTAAAAATACAGTGTAATAGCTTCACTTCATCTAGTAGGACCTATGTAGTTCCAAAAAAAATTGAAACTTAGATATATACAGATATTTCATAGATTAACTATTTTACTGGTGTTATGGTTAATCTACAAACCGGAAATCCATTGTGAGGTAATTGAGCTTTGATTTTATTAATTGATATCAGGTGATAATGGACTATCTTCAGATTTTACAAAAGAGCAAACATAGCTTAATTTAAAGGGAAACATTTTCCTCAGTACCCTCAACTGTGGCTATCATATGTAGGTTTCTTCCACAGCAAAACTCAAGACAGCTCGAACTGGATTTGCTGCCACTACTTTGTTGTCTCCATTCTTGTCCTAATTGGACTCAAGCCCAACTATTTCAGTGAAATTACCTTCAAATCCACCCACAGCTTCATTTTACCAAATGCAATGGTCATTTCTTGGTCTTCCTTTCATTCAAATTTCAGCAACCCACAGTTGAGGGTACTTAAGAAAATGGTTCCCTTTAAATTATCAGTTAATCATAATTCCTTGAAACCCTTCTGTCCCTTGGGTGGGGGGGGGGGGAAGGTGGCAGAGCAGCATGGAAGTTTTTTTGCCCCTCTCATCCCTGAAATGCAGCTAGATCAACACCAAGCCATCTTGCACACCTAGAAAACTGATCTGAGGATTAACATAACAATCTGCATAACTTGAATAACAGAACTTGGCAGAAAGAGAAAAAAATTTATTTTCCATTTTTATGAAAAATATTTTCTTTAATGTTTTCTAATATATTTTTACTTTTTTGTAATTTTTGAATGCTAGCTTACTTTCACCATTTTATTTTATTTTATTTATATTCATTTATGTTAATTTTCAAACGTTTTCCTTTTTTTCCCTTTGTTTTCTTTTCTTTTTTTCCCCTTTGTTTCTCTATTTTATCAAGTTTCTTTCAACAGACAAAAATACAACTAGGATCTAGCTTCCTGTGTTTTTTTCTGTTGTTTTTATTATTTATTTATTTATTTATTTTTATTTTATTATTTTTCTTCATCCAAAATGAAGAAATGAAGGGATTCATCCCAAAAGAAAGAACAGGAAGAAATGACAGCCAGGGACTTAACACAAATACAAGCAAGATGTCTGAACCAGAATTTAGAATCACAATAATAAGAATACTAGCTGGGGCTGAAAAAAGCAGGGAATCGTATTCTGTGGAGATAAAAGAAGTAAAATCTAGCCAGGACAAAATTAAAAATGTATAACTGAGAGGCAATCTCAAGTGGATAACACGACACAGATGGATGAAACAGAGCAGTTAATCAGCGATACAAAGGAAAAACTTACGGAGAATAATGAAGCAGAAAAAAGGAGGGAAACTAAGGCAAAAGAGCACGAAATAAGAATTAGAGAACTCGGTGACTCATTAAAAATGAATAACATCCAACTCATCGGGGTCCCAGATGAAGAGAGATAAAAAGTTGTAGAAGGTTTATATGAGCAAATAATAGCGGAAATTTTTCCTAACCCGGGGAAAGACACAGACATTAAAATCCAGCAAGCACAAAGAATTCCCAACAGGTTCAACAAAAACCAAACTTCAACAAAGCATATCATAGTCAAATTCACAAACTACTCAGACCAGGTTTGCAGCAGACCTATCCACATTTAGAAAATTTTTGAAATAAAGACTGTAACAAGAAATGAAGAAGGGCATTATGTCATAATTACGGGATCTATCCAATTATAAACATAAGGGATCTAACAATTATAAACATTTATGCTCCAAACATAGTAGCAACCAAATATATAAATCAATTAATCATAAACATCTAGAAACTCATTGATAACAATGCCATAATAGTAGGGGACTTCAACACCACACTTATAGCAATGGGCAGATGATCTAAACACAAAATCAATAAAAAAACAATGGCTTTGAATGACACACTGGACTGGATGGACTTAACAGATATATTCAGAACATTTCATCCTAAAAGCAGCAGAATACACATTCTTCTTGAGTGCACATGAACATTCCCTAGAATAGATCACATACTGGGACACAAATCAGCCTTCAACAAGTACAAAAAGACCAAGATCATACTGTGCATATTTTAGACAATAATGCTATGAAACTAGAAATCAACCACAAGAAAAAAATTTAGAAAGACAACAAATACTTGGAGATTAAAGAACATACTACTAAATAATGAATGGGCTAATAACCAAGAAGTTAAAGAGGAAATTAAAAAGTACATGGAAACAAATGAAAATGATAACACCACAGCCCCAAATCTCTGGGATGTAGCAAAGGTGGTCATAAAAAGGAAGTAGACAGTGATCCAGGCCTTCCTAAAGAAGGAAGAAAGCTCTCAGATGCACAACCTAACCCTATACCTTAAAGAGCTGGAAAAAGAATAGCAACTAAAACCCAAAAACCAACAGAAGACAGGAAACAATAAAGATTAGAGCAGAAATCAATGCTATCGAAACCAAAACACAGTAGAACTGAACAATGAAACCAGGAGCTTGTTCTTTGAAAAAATTAACAAAATTGATAAACCCCTATTCAGTCTGAACAAAAAGAAAATGGAAAGGATCCAAATAAATTAAATCAGGAATAAAAGAGGAGAGATCACAACCAATACTGCAGAAATACAAACAATATTAAGAGAATATTATGAGCAATTATACACCAGTAAAATGGGCAATATGGAAGAAATGGACAAATTCCTAGAAACACATAAACTACCAAAACTGAAAAGAGAATTAATACAAAATTTGAATTGACCCATAACCAGTAAAGAAATCGAATCAGTAATCAAAAATCTCCCAAAAAACAAGAGTCCAGGGCTCGATGGCTTTCCAAGGAAATTCTATCATCATTTAAAGAAGAGTTAACACCTATCATGTTGAAGCTGCATCAAAAAATAGAAATTCAAGGAAAACTTCCAAACTCATTCTATGAAGCCAGCTTACCTTAATTCCAAAACCAGAAAAAGACCACATTAAAAAGGAGAACTACAGACCAATTTCCCTAAATAACGTGGATGCAAATATCCTCAACAAGATACCAGCCAATCAGATTCAACAATACATTAAAAGAATTATTCACCATGATCAGCCGGGATTTATACCTGGGATGCAGGGCTGGTTCAGTATCCATGATTCATTAATGTGATTCATCACATCAATAAAAGAAAGGACAAGAACCACATGATCCTCTCAATAGATGCAGAGAAAGCATTTGGCAAAATACAGCATCCTTTCTGAGTAAAAGCCCTCAAGAAAGTAGGGATAGAAGGATCATACCTCAAGATCTTAAAAGCCATATATGAAAGACCCACTGCTAATATCATCCTCAGTGGGGAAAAACTGAGAGATTTTCCCTTAAGGTCAGGAACAAGACAGGGATGTCCACTCTCACCACTGTTATTCCAAAGAGTATGGAAGTCCTAGCCTCAGGAATCAGATGACATAAAGGAAAAAAAGGCATCCAAATCAGCCAGGAGGAAGTCAAACTTTTGCTCTCACAGACCACATGATACTCTATATGGTAAACCCAAACATTCCACCAAAAAACTGCTAGAACTGATCCATGAATTCAGCAAAGTCACAAGATAGAAAATCAATGCACAGAAATTGGTTGGATTCTATACACCAATAATGAAACAACAGATTTATCAAAATAATAAAGGAAATAAGAATAATAATAAAGGAAAGCCCCATGATTCCAAGGGACAGAAGGGTTTCTTTCTTTTTTTTAATAAATTAATTAATTAATTAATTTATTTATTATTTTTAAATTTCAGCCAAATTAGTAGGCATATAGTGCAATGATTTCAGGAGTAGATTCCAGTGATTCATCCTCTATGTATAACACCCAATGTTTATCCCAACAAGTGTCTTCCTTAATGCTCCTTACTCATTTAGCCCACACCACCCACAACTCATCCAGCAACTCTCAGTTTGTTCTCTGTATTTAAGAATCTCTTATGTTTTGTCCCCCTCGTTTTTATATCATTTTTGCTTCCCTTCCCTTATGTTCATCTGTTTTGTATCTTAAATTCCATGAGTGAAGACATATGATATTTGTCTTTATCTATTTTTACTTAGCATGATACCCTCTAGTTCCATCCACATAGTTGAAAATGGTAAGATTTCATTCTTTTGATCGCTGAGTAATACTCCATTGTGTGTGTGTGTGTGTGTGTGTGTGTGTGTGTGTGTGTGTGTGTATAATATATATATTATATATATACACACCACATCTTCTTTATCCACTCATCCACTGATGGACACCTGGGCTGTTTCCATACTTTGGCTATTGCCGATAGCACTGCTATAAAGTTGGGATGCACGTGCCCCTTTGAAACTGCATACTTGTATCCCTCAGATAAATATCTAGTAGTGCAATGGCTGGGTCATAGTGTATCTCTATTTTTAATTCTTTGAGGAACCTCTATACTGTTTTCCAGAGTGGCTGCACCAGTTTGCATTCCTACCAGTGGTGCAAAAGAGATCCTGTATTTCTGCATCCTTGCCAACATCTGTTGTTGCCTGACTTGTTAATTTTAGCCATTCTGACTTGTGTGAGGTGGTATCTCATTGAGATTTTAATTTGTATTTTCCTGATTATGAGTGATGTTGAGTATTTTTTCATATGTTGGTTGGCCATCTGGATGTCTTCTTCGGAGAAGTGTCTATTCATGTATTTTTCCCATTTCTTCACTGGATTATTTGCTTTTTGGGTGTTGAGTTTGATAAGTTCTTTATAGGTTTTGGATACTAGCCCTTTATCTAATAGGTCATTTGCAAGTATCTTCTCCCGTTCCATTGGGTGCATTTTAATTTTGCTGTTTGTTTCCTTTGCTGCACAGAAGTATTTTTTATCTTCATGAAGGCCCAATGGTTCATTTTTGCTTTTATTCCCCTTACCTCTGGAGATGTGAGTAAGAAGTTGCTGTGGCCAAGGCCAAAGAGGTTTTGCCTGTTTTCTCCTCTAGGATTTTGATGGCTTCCTGTCTTATGTTTAGGTCTTTCATTCACTTTGAGTTTATTTTGTGTATGGTGTAAGAAAGTGGTCCAGGTTCATTCTTCTGCATGTCGCTGTCCAGTATTCTCAATACCATTTGGTGAGGAGGCTGTCTTTTTTCCATTGGGTATTCTTTCCTGCTTTGTCGAAGATTAGTTGGCCATATGTTTGTGGGTCCATTTCTGGGTTCTCTTTTCTGTTCCATTGATCTATGTGTCTGTTTCTGGGTTAGTACCATACTATCTTGATGAGTACAGCTTTGTAATACAGCTTTAAGTCTGTAATTGTGATGCCTTTGGTTTTCTTTTTTAATATTACTTTGGCTATGTGGGGTCTTTTCTGGTTCCATACGAATTTTGGAATTGTTTGTTCTCGTTCTGTGAAGAACACTGGTGTCACTCACATTTCACTAGAATTTTCTATGTCCTATTTTGGTTTCTCCTCCCTAGATGAACAAATACAGTGAAGTATTCTGGGGTTTGGTTCTTCATCCTGTCCTCTAATTCTTCTTTTATTCTCTGAGTAATTCCATCTAGTGACATAATTTTAAGTATCATTTGTATCTTCAGCTCTGATTTTGTTTAGGAACTCCCAGTTGACCTGAGAAGGCTTCCCCTTCTCAGTAAAAGTCACTTAATTCCCCAGGTGCTCAGGGTAAATCCAGCATGTCACTCTTAATTGTTTGCTTCAAAAAAAGCTTCAAAGCATCTATTTGGTTCTGACTCCAAAATACCTCTGGAATTGACTACTCAAGATACAACTTGAGTCCAAATGGCTACAACTATTATGTCCACATCCTGCAAACTTGGTGAATTTCTTGACACTATTCTGGTCTTTATAGACCATTCTCCAGCCAGTCTGCAACATAGCCATATAACTGTTTAAATCTGCTTATATTGTTCCCCTCCTTAAAATATTTATTGGCTTTTCTTTACAATTAAAATAGCATCCAACCTTTTCACAATGTCATGTACAGCCCTACATATGGGCTCTGCCTCCTAATTCCATCTTTCTGCCCATTCTACCTTCACTATTCTTTTTTTTAATTATTTATTTATTCTTGAGAGAGAGTGGGGAGGGGCAGAGAGAGAGAGAAAGAGAGGGAGAGAATCCCAAGCAGGCTCCACACTGTCAGCATGGGAGCACATCTTGAGACTCAATTTCATGATCCTGAGGTCATGACCTACACTGAAACCGAGAGTCCAGTGTTTAACCAACTGAGCCATCCGGGTACCCCTTCACTATTCTTTAGCCGGGTAGGACTTTTTATTCTGTCCCCAATAGTCAGAAAAAAAGTATACATAATTGTCTACTTTCAAATATATATCTGATAAATGAGTGGAAGGACTTGAATAACCCATGTCTTCTATTCAATTATTTATGTGATATGGGGCTGGTTGTTAGATCTCTTGAAACCATAGTTTTGTATTCTACAAATTAGCAGGAATATTTGCTATCTTAAAAAGTTATGGTGGGATTTGTACTAATAATGTAAACATCTGTAATATAGAAAACACTTACTAGATCAAAAGTCATCTTTGATAATATTAGTAAGTCTATAATACTGACCCAGTAATTCTAATATTGGAAATCATCAATATGTCATATAATAAATGCAAAGACATTACAAATCTAAGTTGATTTCTGGGATACAGGTAGCTAAAATTTAGATATATTAAATGGTCAAAATTGTTTAGGTGACAGTTGAAACAAAGTATATATTAACTTGTGTCAATAAAATGTTGGCTGTGGAACACACTGGCATGTAGTGCTGGGCAAAGACTACAACATTTCAGAGGCTTGAAATCCTCATCTGTGTGGTATAAATAATATTAGAATGCCCTCCCGCGATTATCATGAAGATTAAAATGGAAAATCCAGGAAAGATTTTAGTATAGTTCCCAACACATAGTAAAGATCTCATTTAGTTCAGATGATAATGGTCTTGACAACCAGTGAAATGAGAATGATTCAGTTTTTATCACCATTGCATGATATAAGTATAAATCGAATAAACATTACTCCCAACACCCTCAGGGAATCTATCTTAAGCTCAACCAAATGTTCAGTTTCCCAAAACTACTCTACATCACACTCAGTATCAGCGAATTCAGAAGGTATAAACCTGTCTGCACGGTTATGGACAAACTATGTCCCCCCCAAAATTCATCCATGGAAGCCCAAACCCCGCAATGTGACTGTATTTAGAGATAGGGCCTTTAAGGAAGTAATTAAGGTTAAATGAGGTCATAAGGGTAGGGTCCTACTCCAATAGGACTGGTGTCTTTATAAGATGACGAGATACCAGAGTTTACTTTCTGTGCAAACACAAAAGACCATGTGAGAACACAGCAAGAACACAGCCATCTGCAAGCTAGAAAGAAAGGCCTCATCAGAACCCAACCCTGGTGGCACCTTGATCTTGAACTTCCACCCTTCAGAAATGTGAGGAAATACAAGTCTGTTGTTTAAGCTACCCAGTCAGTATATTCCAATATGGCAGCCTGAACAGACCAAGACAGACACCACTCCAGCCAGGAGAAAGGAGACAGCTGCACATCAGGCAGTTAGAATATAGGTGACAGACTTTAACAGACGCCTTACCAAAGAAGATACATAGATGGCAAATAAGCATATGGAAAGATATTCATACCATTTACATTAGAAAAAATGTAAATTAAAACAACAAGGAGATATTACTATAAATAACAGTCAAAATCCAGAACACTGACAACACCAAACGCTGGATAAGATATGGAATAACAGAAACTCTTATTCATTGCTGGAGGAAATGCACAAATGGTACAGCCACTTTGGAACACACTTTGGTGACTTCTTAAAAATTAAGCATACTTTTATCTTACTATCCAGAAATCATGCTCTTTGGTTTTACCCAAAGGAGTTCAGCACTTATATCTGCATAAAAACCTGAATACAGACACTCGTAGCAGTTTTATTTACAACTGCCATAACTTGGAAACAATGGAGATGTCCTTCAGGAGGTAAATGGGTAAATAAACTATGCTACAGCTAGACAATGGGACATCATTTAGCACTAAAAATAATGAGCTATTAAGCCATGAAAAGAACTAGAGGGAATTTATATGCATATTATTGGCTAAAAGAAGCCAATCTGAAAAGGCTACATACTGTATGATTCCAACAATACAACATTTGAGAAAAGGCAGAACTATGGAGATAGTAAAAAGATCATGGTTGCCAGGAGTAAGGGATGAGAAAGGGAAGAATAAATAGACCAAGAACAGAAGATGTTTAGGAGAGTGAAACTATTTTCTTTAATATTATAATGGTGGATACATGTCATTATGTATTTGTCAAAACTACAGAATGCACAACACCAAGCGTGAAGTGTAAGGTAAACTAGGGACTTTCAGTGATTATGATGTGTCAATGTAAGTTCGTCAAATGTAGCTTTTAACAAATGTACCACTCTGGGAGGAAATGCTGATAATGGGGGGGTTATTCATGCATGGGGGCAGGAGACATATGAGAAATTTCTGTACCTTCCACTCAATTTTGCTGTGAACCTAAAATAGCTCTAAAAATAATCTATTTATATATCACAAAAAAAGTGCATTGCAAATATTTGTTTAATGAATTCATCATTGACACGGAGATGACTATTTGATAAAATGTCCAAAACTACCACAGACTAAATCTCTCATTAAATGCAACACAGCATTATCCAGAATATTCTTGTCTGAGAAAATGCTTACTACAATACAATATTTAACTATGTAATGACATCTATTAGCATAAGGTAAGTTACTATTGCTACTGACTTCACATAATTGCATGTAGATATTATTATCTTGTTTATTTTATATTCCTGGGCTGTGACATGAGTCATTTACCATAGAGAAGAAATACAGATAAAAATCAAACCAGAACTTATAAAATCTACTTAAAATGAGTTAATTGTAGTAATCCAGCTATTCTACTCCCAAGAACTTAATCGTAATGATAGAGTACTATAATTGAAATTAAAACAAAATGTTGCTTACCTAAGAACAGTAGATTTTATTCCTGTTTATCTTGCAAATAATCTCAAATGGGTGATATATCATTTAATCTATCACAGAATACTGCTGAATTGAAAATATTAAATAAAAATTCCCCACTGCTGTTCAGTCTGTTGAATCTATAGTGCTATTTTCTTTCCCAATCACCCAGTTTAATCCTAAATTTACCTTCTTGTCACCTGTTCCTTCACAGAGATAGAGGAACAGAGTGAGAGTAAATGAATGACTGAGAGAGGGAGAGGAGGAGAGAGGGAGGAGAGAGTCATATAAAAGTAAAATCTGACTTTTATATGAAAGATACAACTACAAAATACAACAAAAAAGCAAATAAGATCTTGAATTTTCTCTCAGGAAAACAATTAGAGATGAATAAACCCAATAGCTCTGGACTAAATCTTTCCTTAGATGTTTCATTTACATAATGTCTTTACAATAAGCCAACCACACCATGAGAGCAGCAGTATGTATGCCTATGGGAAATAAAATGCCATTTCTTTAAAAATACCCTGAAAATGAGTGATATGTGGGAAGAATACCCAACCTTTTGTTCTGCCAGAAGGACAAAACACTGCAAGATATAGAAAGTCCAAAAATATACAGTGTCTTTTTCATTGAAAGTCCTTTTTTAAAGTCATGGGTTTTAAATATAAAATAAACTAGAGACCCTGGCTCGGTCTTGGTTTTGTTTGTTTGTTTGTTTGTTTTTATTTTTTGTCATTGCTGTTATTTTGTTTTTTGTTGGGTTTTTGTTGCTGTTTTTTTTTTCTCTGTCCCCAATACCTCAAATTCCTTTTTCAACTTATGGTTATCTTCAACAATTTAATTTTGTAGATTTTATAGTAGATATGTATTTCAGCCCACATCTCAATTCAGCATTTCCTTAAGCATCTGTTTATTTAAGCATTCATGTATTTAAGATTACTTACATTAATACTTCACATTATATCATAAAGATTTTCAGGTACCTTGTTAAAAGCCTGCATGATACTAAAATGAAATATAAACAAAAAATACAAGACCAAGAATGATAAGCATTACAATAAAAATTAAGAAAATATTTCAAAAAAAGATACCATATATGCTGTACATACAATGTACATATATGCTGTACATGCAATGTACAATTGCTAAAGGTCAGATTGTAGTTTTGATAAAACTTTTTGCATATCAAAGCATAATAGAGAAAGGATCACATTCTTCTCACTAGCTATGATGAAAAAGCACCTTAATTTTTCAGGAAAAAATATTTTCCTACACTCAGTTCAGAAATAAAATTTAACATGGGGTAAAAAAGGACAGAAAGAGAGAAGCAACAGATAAAATTGGTAAGGGCATCACTCAGGCAAGTGCTCTTGCTTGTGATAAAGGCAGAAGACGTAGTAGTCACACTTCTTGCAAGCAATTCTGGGGGCAGATAGAAAGGGGAGCACACTTATAACATCCACGAGGTTAGGGAACAAAATTATTTAAAGTTAATCCCAAGCACTGGCACAATGGAATGTGAAATATTTATTAAACAAAATTGCCATGTTCACTTTTTCTGGAAAACAAAGGGAAAAGACCAACCTTGATGGATTGACATTCTGTCTCCAGAACAAAGTGAGAAAAGGTGATTTAAGGCACAAAAATATTTTCTCAAGAACCAGCTATGGGTTTCCTTAATATTCAGTGTATGTATCCAAATATCCTTCCACCAGCCTGTTTCATGTTGAGAGAACTGCTATGGAGAGGTCCAGTACTTTATTACCTGGTAACCACTAGCTGTTTTAGAATTTTAATTGATGAATGAACTTCATATATAGCAGGTTTAAAAATACACACACACACACACACACACACACACACACACATATTGCTTTTGGTTAAGTGTATATAAATAATTCTTAATTATATATAAGATGGTATTTTCAGATCAGATTTTTTATTAGAATATTGACAGAGACAGCCGTAACAATCTCCTCAACTTTAGACAGGTTTCTGATTATAAACTCTCTGACTTCCCTTTCCTTAAGGCATTTACTTTAGAAAACTTCCAATTGTAAATTTGTTCTCTACCATTTTGAGATGTAAATCTCTTTTAGCCTTTCATCAGTGTTAGACAAATGTCTTTTTCAAGGACTGGGAACCATTTCCTTGAATTGTAATCATCAAGAAAGACAAAGCCCCTACCATCCATTCCGTGTGGGAGGGTAGGAGCCTAACTTCAGTAAAGGCCAATTAGCAGACATGGATGGCTGAACCACATTGACCAACCTCCTCCCCAATATCTCCAGCGCTTTTCCAATAGTTCACCCCTACGTTAAAAATTCTCCCACCTTTCTTTTCAAGGAAGTTGGATTTAATAACTCTTCTCTACAGCAGTCGTCTTTAATAAAATCTCCCTGCCTATTAAACTTGTCCAGTGCAATTTTTCTTTGATAATACACATGTAACAGATACTCACAGGATTAATTCTTTAATACGTATATTTTCACATAACCCAAGAGAGAAGGACTAAGTTAAAAAAACAGGGATCAGTGAGAGAAAAGCACATTTCTTCCTTATAAAAATTTATAAATATATTGAGAGATATATGAGAATATAACAATTTAATTTCCATAACAGGTCAAGAGGGTGGCAGATGAAACACAACATTTTCTGTGGAGAGAAACCATGATGTCATTGCCCAGGAGGTCCTGCTAGAATGGAAACTTGAACAATGACTGTAATTCTTTCAGGTGACCATACCAGAGAAAGGCATTCTCAGCTTTTCTGTCAAAGAAAAGAGGCATCTGGGAGATGCCCAGGTGGCTCAGCTGGTTGACCGTCTGACTTTAGCTCAGATTACGATCCTGTGGTTCATGGACTTGAGCCCCACGTTGGGCTCTACACTCACAGCCTGGCTCAGAGCCTGGAGCCTGCTTCAGATTCTGTGTCTCCCTCTCTCTGCCCTTCCCCTGCTCTTTATCTTTCTCTCAAAAAGAAACACTAAAAAATTATAAAGAAAAGAAAAGAGTCATTTGGAAGTGATCATCTAAACCAACAAATAGAGGCTCTGGGAGAATGAGAAAGGAAAAATTAACAAGAAGTTGAATGTAATCTATAAAAGTCAATTTCAGTTGGGCAATCTCTTCTTAAACTTAGAGAAAGCTCTAGTCAAGGTTTCATCTGCATTATTTTCTTTGGGTCCAACTTGAACTATAGTTAACAGCACAATCATTGAGAATGATATATCTTAATATTTTTACATAAATGGCAAAAAAGTCAATAATATACCGAGTTAGTGGCTTGCATTATGAAGATCAGCTGACTGTACTTGATTTAAGTTAATTAATCTCAACCTTTTTTGGGGGGGAAACGGAATTGATAGTAACTTTTCAGTACATAATTTTTTATTAGGCAGATTGTAAATATTTTTTTGAAGTTTATTTATTTTGAGAGAGAGAGAGAGAGAGTTTGAGAGCTGGAGGAACAGAGAGAGGGGGAAAGAGAGAACCCCAACCAGGGTCTATGCTGTCAGTGGGGAACCCAAGATGTGGCTCAATCTCACAAACTGTGAGATCATGACCTGAGCCAAAATCCAGAGCTGGACACTTAACTGACTGAGCCACCCAGGCACTCCATGTAAAGTAAATATTTTTGCTAAAATTATTTATGTCCTAAAAAAAAATTAAAGAACTTCAAAGTTTGCAATGGTGGACTGAACTTATTTCCACTTATTCCTAAGAGATCACTACAATTGCAATAAAGGGAAAACATTGGTAAAAACCAATAATCATGAGGAGAATTAAGAAGAGACATGACAAGCAAAGATTTCAATGAGCTCATGGAAGAGATGGAATGATCAGTGGATGGAATGATTAGCCAGGACCAAGAGCATATGCAAAGCGTTAAAGCAGAAGAATTTTCTGGAAAACAGAAAGATTTTTAGACACATAAAGACAAATACTGTGCGATCTCACATATATGTTGAATCTAAAACAGTCACACTTACGAACAAGAATATAATCATGGTTGTCAGAGACTGTAGGGTGTGGTAAATGGGAAGATGTTGGTTAAGGATACAAACTTTCAGTTTTAAGATGATTAAATTTTGGAGATCAAATTTACAGCATGGTGCTGATACTTAATACTATTGTATTGCATACTTGAAATTTGCTAAGACAATAGATCCTTATTTGTTATCACCACACACACAAAGGTAACTACATGAGGTAATGTCGAATGTGTTAATTAAATCGGCCGTGGCAATCATTTCCAGCATATACATCTACTATATCATGTTAGTACACTTTAAAAAATAGCACCTTGTACAACCTAAATATATACAATTTTACTTTTCAGTGATATCTCAATAAAACTGAAAAACACACAAACCAGAAAGGCTTTTGCATTAGAGGTAGCAGTTACATGAAAAGGTGGAAATGATGCTCTTAAGAGAGGGATTAACTGAAAGTGAGTGATTGGAACTGCAGATATTTGAGGGCCTAGCACTTACTTCAAAGGAATAAAGAAACTGTTAGATGACGGGGAGGCGCAGACAGGGAAGGGGCAGGGAGGAAGGGTGCTTACAAAATACATTAAAAGAAATACTTGGGAAAAAAGGTAGCTGTGGTGTGTGAAGCCATTTTCTTCCAGCATTTGGGAAGACCCCCAAGGATACGACTGGCTCCTGATCTGCCAAGTACAAAGTGAAGTCTGCAGGGGACAACTCTCACCCCCTAAGGGTTAGCCTTTGTGTGGCTTCATTCTTAACTATAAAGAGGGAACATAAAGTGAATAGGGATCCAGAAGACCTGCAATATGAAATAAAAACACAAAAATAAACAAAGAGAGAAAAACCCAGTACTCAAGGAAATGAGGCTAATTTAGGAAACTGAAGAGAAATTTAAAATCTCTCACTAATCATATAGTTAGTGGCATGCAGTTAATATGTCCAAAGCTTGGAAAAGAGAAAGGAAAGAAGAGAAAAAAAGGATTGCCCTTATTTTAAAAATGATGAGTAGAAACCATTTTTTTTAACGTAATAGGGAAGGGAGAGGTGTAACCGAGATAATCCTTCCTCTGAACCATGGGAAAGCAACGAACAATATGTAGAGTGATAGGAATATTACCTAAAGAAAGGATCTTCAGTAATGGAGAAAGAAAAAGAGGCCAGTCCTCACATGTTTGTTTGTTTTTTGAAGGCTGAAGTGACTGCCTGCACTGCCTTCTTTCTCTCCCTTGACTCCTGACCACCCCCCCTCAGACTGCCTGAAGCCCTAAAGTTCTGAGGACTGGGAAACTAGCTGTAGATTTGTTGTTCAAATAAAAATAAATAGGTTATTCTTCTAGTCCTGATAGTGAAGCTGGCAGATAAGTAACTTTATCCCATAAAACAACTTAAAGGTCATAGGGACTACTGGCTAGGTTGTATACAAATCCCAATAAAATGGAAATCAAATAACAGAAGCGAAAACAACAGCAGAATAAAACTTCTGGACTCTGTTGCACTTCGCTTCGTGAACATATATCAGAAAGATGCCAAACTACATAGATTTTCAATTCAAAATTCTATAAACCATTTTGAAATGGTTCTGTGAATCCTTTTATTCCAAAAAATAAGAACCAACCAAATACTCACAAAAGAGAGGCGTTTATTTCTTTGTAATTGTTTGCAATATTCCACATGGATAAATATCTGTGTTTTCCTCTCAGTACTTTTGTAAATTTTAACACTCTAACAATTAAGACAGTTGCGCATATAATCACAAAGGAAACACTGAAAGACAAGGCAAGCTAGCATTTGCTACTGCTATCTCATTACATGTTTTGACAATAGTGTTTCTCAAGTATTATTGAGAAATGATAGACTTAAACTGTGTCACATTTCTAAGTTATTAGTCAAAGTGGCTTTCATATTTTTATATATTACATCACATATGATGCAATCCATAAAGATCTTTTAGCCCCAAATATTTATTTTATTTTTGTTTTCTGAAGCAATGCCTTTTTGTCTTTTATCTTTCATTAAGTAGACTGTTGGAGATGTAACTCAGAAATATGACCTTGAAGTATTATTCACTACTTATGTGTATACCAGCTACTCTCCGGGGTCATTGGCAGTGAGAAGCTGTACTTTTTGTGATTACTGATGTGGGTGAAGGAATCTTTAAGCTGATAAAGGTATCTTCAAAATTGCTTCAGTTTTCTTTATTTATATAGACTTAATTGGAACGTTTGCCTCCTCACTTACCATATGGTTAATGAAATGCTGAAAACAAAAACAATAACAGCATAAATTTAAGATTATCTGAGAGGCATCTAAAAATAAAATAAAATCAATTCCTCTAAGAACCTTCCTAAAATAAGAAGGAAGAAAGGACGTAATGTGTTGCAAATGTCAAGTTTGGGGTTATCTCCTTTATAAAGATGTTTAATTTATTTTATATTAAAGTGTTTTAGGAAAACTCTTGATTTTTACACCTTATATAACATTGTGGACTTTCTAAGAGTAGAAAATGGCTTTCTTTATTTAGAGTTGAACCACAAAGCGAATTACATGCTTCCTAGAGCAGAATGCTGTTTTGTGTACAACTAAAAGTCTTTTACCTGGTGCCCCTTAGGTGAGGCTCCTTGGCATTTTGCTGTGGCAAGAGACGCAGAAGATGACAATGCTATATTTTGCTATTTGTTACATCTAAAATCATTCTTCTTTTGCATTAAAAAAGGAAGAAAACACCAAACTCAGGAACATTTATTTACTCTAAATTCCTAAGTCGAAAAATAAATTTTGTTGTTTGAAAAACAGAGGTTTTAAACAATGCTATATTTGTCAGTATTTTTGTATCTTTTTCAAGTTCCAAAGTGGCTTTGATCAAAGCTGTCTTATTTGAAGACATTCAACATTCAGAAAGTGCGGTAAGTAGGCTAAGCTGCTTAAACGTTGTAGGTATCTTCAACAAAAACTAGTTAGCCAGGAAAACTTGTTCTTCTTACCCACACATAGGCACAGTCCCTTCTTTATTCAAATATCCCAGGTCCCTTCATCATTTCAATGGTGCATATGCTAACCTACACATACTTATAATTTATTATAATTTAATTTGAAATAACTATATAGAATTAAAACAATTATATATGTATAAAATATACATAAATATGTATATATACAAAATGTATGTGTATATATATATATATATATATATATATATATATAAATTTAAACAAACTAATACTGATTAAAGGCAGAGCTAGGTCTCCAAAAAACAATCAATCCATGATTTTTTTTTCTTTGTATTCTTTTTAACCTCAGGGAGTTGAAAGTAATTCTTTATCCTATTTTTTCAGCCTGGTGGGAATTTCATATTATAAATGAGAGTTTCCAGAATATGAAGGCTACCTAGTACATATAGGCAAAAATTCACTTCCAACTTTGAGCTAAGTGAGTTATATAGAAAGATGAGAATAGCAATTTTTGCCAAAGGAAACAGAAGTCAAGAGGGACCTAAATAAGAATCTGGAATGCAGGATCTCTAAATTGCATACAGAGCATAAAATTTCAAGTTAGCAGTATGTCACTTACTGCATAAGAATCACATCTGTGTGAGCTTTCCTAAGGTAAGAACTGGGCATTACCCATGCTTTGATCCTACTATATACTATCATGAATGGTAAACATTAGAGATTTATTAAACAGAAACATCTTAAGGTGAATGGAAACATAAGTGGATTAATCTAGTTATTAATGAAAAATAGGCAATACAGTGTTCCAAAATTGAAGTCATAGGACAGAATAATGCAGTGTAAAAAGACACTTTTTCAGTATAATTTAAATGTTGATAAGAGGTAACAACGCAAAAACAAATGGGAATTCTGGGAATAAAAAAAAAACAAGCCCCATTTATTAAGGTGAATATGACAAAATAAAAAACAAAATGAAATTGACAAGGCTGGTCTTCCCTAACCATCAAATAAATATACAGATTCCAAAAAAAAAAAAAAAGAAAAAGCTGTGTCAGTGAAGAAACCTGACTTTCTGGAAATTGGAAACTGGGAGGGATTGATTTTCTTTTTTTCTTTTAAAAATAACAGGCATAGAAAAAAATTAGAATATAGAGATTAAAGTGGGAAATATTTTTACTTTCTCAACAGAGGGAAGATAAGCCAGTTATTAACTCCTTCTTTTTAAATAAATTAGTAATTGAGGAATACCTGAAAAATGTCAAGATAGGCATACAAAAAACTTGACCCCAGAGGAAAGAGAAGTAATAGAGGATGAAGAAGGTAATTATATTTTTAACCGAGTATGTTAAGAGGTATTCCAGAAGAACGCTCCTGAATTAAGTAATCATTTCTTAAGGATTAAAGTAAAAATGTGTAAAACAATAAAAGAAAAACTAAAGTCAAAGAAACCTGGAAGACAGAGCAATGAACAGAGGCGTGGAGGGGCCACATTTGTGAAAATGAGCAGGTAGAGAGGGAATGGTACCCATCCTCATTCCGTCAACCAAAACTAACAACCCGAAAACTGAGTATGCAAAGTTATGAAGCCACATGCATTGTCTTCCATTGTTTAGAGTATACTCTTAGTCATAGTGAGATCAGATTTTTTTAGGGGTGCTACAAGTAACCTAAATATTACTCCCAGTGATATTGTAAAAATAAAAGTGTAATTGAAAAATTTGAAGGGGAAAAAATGGACACATTTCAGAGAGGTTAAAAAAAAAAGGCACCAGGGGTGCCTGGGAGGCTCAGTTGGTTCACCATCTGGCTCTGGATTTCAGCTCAGGTCTTGGTCTCACAGGTTCAAGCACTGTGCAGGGCTCTGCGCTGACAGGGTGGAGCCTGCTTGGGATTCCTGCCTGGGATTCTCTCTCTCCACCTCACTGTGTTCTTCCCCCTCTCACACAGTGCACTTGCTCTCAACATAAATAAAAACGCTTTTTAAAACATTTTCACAAAATAACGAAAAAGACATTCGCATGCACATTTTTAATGTTATTCAGATTATCAAGAGAAAAATAGGACTGACAGAAATATCAAATTTGTATTGAATAAGAAAGGGGGAAAAGATATTAAATAAATCTTTACATTTTTCATCTGCAAGGTTGACTCGTTGGAGGTTTATAAATAGATATATGTATGTACATACATTCAAAGTTATGAAAATAATCACCAGTAGCAATTTA
Organism: Prionailurus viverrinus; assembly: GCF_022837055.1. Classification (NCBI taxonomy): domain Eukaryota; kingdom Metazoa; phylum Chordata; class Mammalia; order Carnivora; family Felidae; genus Prionailurus; species Prionailurus viverrinus. The sequence goes on along the minus strand of NC_062561.1, from coordinate 222,666,129 downwards.
AAAAAGAATTGTCAGGGCACCTGGTGGCTCAGCTGGTTGACCATCTGACTTCAGCTCAGGTCATGATCTTGGGGTTCATGAGTTCAAGCCCCACATCAGGCCCGCTGCGATCAGCATAGACCCCACTTTGGATCCTCTGTCTCCCTGTTTCTTCCCCACCCCCCGTTCACGTCGTCTCAGAAATAAAATGTATTAAAAAATAAAAATAAAAATAAAAAAAGCATTGTTTCAAATGTTTTTAGGCATGAGCTCCTTATAGTTTGCATGCTATCTTTAACTCATTTACTTCAATAAAGAATTTACAGTCTTGCAAGTATATGACACAAAACAACAACAACAACAAATTTATAATTAGCTCTCCTCCAAACTGCTTTGATGCTGCTACCCAATGATATGCTTTTATTTGTTACCCAAAACACGTAAGTTTTCTTTGCTTTAGAGAAGAAAGGGAAGAAAGAAAAGCCATATTTAAAGAGCTCTTATTGAGGCAGCTGGGTAGTTCAGTCAATTGAGCATCCGACTTTGGCTCGGGTCATGATCTCACAGTTAGGGGGTTTGAGCCCCACCTCAGGCTTTGTGCCAACAGCGTGGAGCCTGCATTGGATTCTCTGTCTTCCTCTTTCCCTGCCCCTCCTCGGCTGGCGCACTCTCTCTTTCTCTCTCTCAAAAACAAATACACATTAAAGAGCCCTTATTGAGTGCAAAACTCTCTTCGAGGTATTTGCATATGCTACATCACTCACATGTGACAACACCCTGATTTATTAGATCAGAGCTGACAATAGCTATGGCAAGGCCAGGCACCTAGTGGAGAGAAGTGGTCCACAGAAGTGGACCATCTGAACATCAGAACCATCTGAACATCAGTGGTCCACAGAAGTGGACCATCAGAACAGAAGTGGTCCATCTGTTCTGTAGTCTCCATGTTCTTTGACACTGCTTCAGTATCTTTGGTGATTGTGAAACTAACCATTTCGTATTATTTTCCATGATTCTAAACTAGATTTCACTCTCCATCAAGACACAGAGATGACATTCTATGAAGCAGTAAGTAAGATGGAGCTTTAAAAAAACAAAAGAAATCAAGAAAAGATGAGATCTTGGATCTGGATCACTATGGATGACTGTTCCAAAAGTTCCACTATTTTGAAAGAAGTCATTAGCCTCCATGGTTCCACTTTCCCTATTTGTAAATGGAGTGCGTTGGACTGATGCCTGAAGTATGCTCCAGCTTCCATTCAGGGAGCAGAGCAGATGAATGACAGTATTTAAAGGAGAAAAACCCAAAAGAATAGGTTTTATGAGCAGACTGCCAAGGAGAGATATTAAAGAGAAAAAACTGAAAGTATTTGCACAAGTTATGTGTCTTTTAATTAGTTGTTCTGTAACACAAACATAGCTGTGATTCTCATAAAAGCAAAAAAGGAGGCTTCTCAGGATCTTTTTTTTTTTTTTTCCTTTTTTCTTTTCCTCTCTCTGCTTTTCTGGTCTATCAACAAGCAAAGTGAACAGATGTACTTCCAGAATCTAAGCCCTAATTAGGATATTTTGAGATACTTACATGTCAAATTAATTAGTAAAAGTATTCAACAGTTTAGACCCAGGGCGGGGGCGGGGGGGAGTGGGAAACACTGTTGGATAATAAGATGCTGTAGATGTCTGCTACACTGTTGCCGTTCTTTTGTGTGTTTTAATAACACACTTGACAGGAGACATTCACAAGCAGAACATTCTATGATGTGCTCTACCTTGCTAAGGCTGTTTCCTAAGTAACTTTGCCTATAACTCTGCCCATTGTCCTCTCATTGGTTTTGGGACACACAAGTACTATGTCGTGACAGATGAGAGGTGACTAAGGCACTAAATGAGGGGACTGCAGAAGATTTAATCCATACAGTAAGCATGGCCCCTATGACCAAAGGATATTTTTTAAATACAACTTCTGGTATTTTTTAATATAATCGTTGTAACATTGAAGAGTAATCATTTTCAAGCTAACTGTAACAGCTACGTATCAAAAAATCTCCTCAAGGATGCCTCCATCAGCATCATTATTCCAAGGTTTTGAGTCGTCATGCTATGTCAAAGTCACTTGGAACCACTGTGCAGAAAACGTGCTAAAGAGGCACCAATGTAGGCCATAATCAATCTGTAAGTCCATTTTGAAAACCTAAAACCAGAAATACCATCTCAGAAGATTTTCAAAGCAGTGCTGTTTGCTCCACAGCAGGTTGATCAGCATGGGCATCTGTCCCTTGTCAGGGCTCATTTCCCAATGTCAGCGTACAAGGCAACCTATTCCATTTAATGGGTACCTCCCAATTTTCTCACATCTTTTTAAAACCACATAGAGTTTAGGGTGATTTTTAAGTGCTTTCTCAAACAAATTCTCAAGGCTTGGAAAGTTATTTGACCAAGTGGTACTTTATGGAGAGATTATATTTTCTGTTACAATTGATTCTCCTTAGTTACAATAATCAAATGCAAACCTTTTCTTTCTTTTGTTTTCCCTTTTTCTTCTTTAAGTGCATAAACGGCAAGTGACAAAGTCTGCTTTGATAACTATTGATTGAGCAGATTCTATTTGCTAAAATTTGGATTAGTTACCAATCGGCGATTGGTACTTACTAAATACTTGTGTGTGTACTTAAACAGTCACAGGTATACTATCAGCATGCCTTATATATTGTTAAGCACATTTCCTAACAGTTATGTCCTATGTCATATTTGGACTTATTCTTGCCATCATCAGCCCCACTGTGTACCTGAGTAAACCTAACGTGAACAGTAATTCCCTGTTCCTCAACACAGATAAACTATCACTGCTTAACTTCTTCACTGTTTATAATATACACCATTTTGCAAGAATGGTGCACTTTATTTCTATGTAATTTTATATATAAATGTTAAAATAACAATGTAATGTAAAAGGCTTTGACTTATTTCTAAGGCATTGGGGAAAAAATAAATGGATTGTACTCTAGATTCTAATGGCTCTTTGAACCCTACATAAATCCTTTTGGAATTTAAGATGCTTAAAAACCTATGCTAATGAGCATGTGCTGTCAGAGTGTCAGCATAAGATTAAAGAAATACAATAAAAATGCTTTATCCTATAATTTTCCTTTAATGCACTGTTTACTTTATTTGAGAACTTATTAAATTTATTTGAGACCCAAGCTGTCAATTGCGTGTCTGGCTAAGTGCTTCTAAGAGTTTTATGATTCTTTAAAGGTGGCAGCATCTCAGGGGTAGAATACATGCAGAGTAAACCTGAGGACAGAATGAGACTAATTCTGCCTGCAGTTTTGGCTTCCTTGTCCTTAGATTCAGCCAGAATTGCTTCAAATACTTGTAAACAGGGAAGACAATCCCTCTCTACTCTGACATGACATGTAATTTTGCGTGTTAAATAGTAAGTGTATGCACCCAAATTCAATAATTGCTAAGTGATATAGGCAACAGAAAGTTACAGAAAGCTCTTAAGACAAATATTTTTTAAATAGATTCAATGCTAAGAACATGCGGGGTCCTAATAACAAAAAGTAACTAAATAATAAATACTTTAATAATTAAATTTAAATAATAATTTAATATGGTATCATCTCTCATAGGAATACAGTCAAGGGATTGCCATATAATACCCTATCGTGCCCTCCACACCTACCTTGCTGAACAAAATCAAGATGCTGAAAGGTCTAGTATATAAAATGAGATATAAGGTCTTTTTTCTTTAACATTTAATACTAACATAATTACTGGCGGTACAATATTTTTCTTCCTTGAAAATTTATTTGACAGAAATATGCCAGTATTAAGTAATTAAATCAAAGTGACTGTCTCTTCTCATTACTTGAATATAAGCAAACCCATACTTATTTTATTCCTTTCACAAAAGCATTTGGTGGAACATAATTGTGCACACAAGGGTCCTTTTCTTTTCCCTCTAATTCCTTTTCCCTGGGGATTATTATTTTTTTTCAGACAGTAACAAGGTTTTCAAATCCTTACTTTGAACTCATTTTAAAACTGTAAAAAGCAAGGATTGTCATATTGGATTTGTAGACGTCTCAGGTTAACATCAATTCCATTTAGACATTAGCATACAGAGAAAAAGACACTTGTTTTTCAATTAAATAGTGTGAGAGCTAAGACTCAGAATTTCCTTCTTCTCATCTGATTTCTAAGTAAATTCTGTACCTTTCTAGTTCTGGAAGAATAAAGGTAGATTCAAGAAGTAGTACTATATTTTTATTGGGTGTTCTATTAAAAGGACCTTTCTTTACACAAATCCAGAAACATATCTAAATGCTATCCTCATTCATCTCTCAGAGACACAGCAGGTGAAAACAACTGTTTTACATCCTCAGGACTGTCACCAGGCATCGATCTATTTTATTTCACCCCCAAGTGGTCCCATACAGTCTTGAAAACTGAAATGCTTTGCATTTTTAAAAAATGACTAATGAAAATAGAGAACACAAAACTGTGATGTTTACTTTGCCTCAATGCAAAATGTCCCTCTCCAAGATTCATGAAATATCTTGTTTTGCTGATGTGACAAATTTTCAAAATTTGCAGTACTGGTGTAACGTGTGCTAACAAAAGGTAGATTTCCTATAGGAGCCACTAAAAGCTGTTTTATTGCTCCTTTAATACAAAACACAGTGCTCTCATTGGAATGTTATTTGAACACAGTTTTTTGCAACATGATCCTCTTGTTCATCAGTGCATTTATGTATGTAAAGATGTATCTATATAGTTTTATAATACACACCCATGTGCACAACACACAGACACACACACACACAAGTATGTTTGTGTGTGTGTGTGTGTGTGTGTGTGTGTGTGTGTGTGTGCGTTTGAATGTACATCCAAATTTTTAAAATTCAGTTTCCAGGTCTCAAAGACTTCTTGGGAGTTTTAATATAAAATTGAAGGTTGTAAGTTCAGTTTGGGAGAGGATTTCCCCAAACTGAACAAATGAATTAAAGTTTATTGAACAACACTTAGATATAAATCGCTGCTCAAATATGCAATTGGTGTCATACATGTTTAAAAGAGGAAGAAAGAAAAGGAACAAGGAATAATGACCAGAATAAATTTTTGACTGGAACATATTAACTTGAATTGACTTTTGAAAAAATATATCACTTCTAAAAATTAAAAGTTTGGCGTAAATAATTCAGGTAAATTGTGATGTTACAATGCTATGACTTTATTTCAACAGACTATTTAGCCCTATATATTTTACATGTGCGCACACACACACACACCAAGACATTTATTTTTTCTTCAAATGTTTATGTTTATTTCTTAAGATCTCTGATGAGCAAAACATTAGATAGGTTCCTTGATATTGGGGATTCTGTCTCCTCTCCCTAAAATCCAAAACATGTGCTGGACTGTGGGCTATCAATGCATACTGTTAAGATACACAGTGTGCCCTGTCTAAGCTGCTGAAATAGAATTTCTGTTTGGGAAAAACTAGATTCTCCAGTAGAGTGTCACAATGAATGGGACTGGGCAGTGGTAACTCTCCTTGAAGTACAAAAGACACTTTTTATACAAGTTTCTTGGGTAATATTTGATAAAACTTTATAAGTTCTGCCTTTCCTCTTTCCCCTGCTTCCCTTTTTTTCCCAAAATTAGAAAAAGATTCTTGGACACTATGCCCCCAACAGCATCCCCTCACAGAGGGAAGGCAAAGTCAATGAGAGAGGTCACTAGGAAACTTTCTTAATTCACATTTTCTATTTATTCACATGGAAAGCCTTAAAGGTAAGGAATTAGGAATTCCTTAGGTAAAGGTAAGGAATTAGGAAAAAGGAATTAGGTTCCCTAGAATAGAAGGTTATGTCAAGAAAACAGAAACATTAATTAAAAATAAACTACATCATAAAACTATCATTTTTCCCAAAGCACGTTTTTGTAATATTAATTCCTATTCCAAACTTAGATGACAGATGCTATCCTACACTTGTCTTCAAACTGCTTCTGGCTAGACCAGGGAGCTCCTTTCTGATTTTTTTTTTCTGTTTTCCATTTAATAACACATTTAGTGCTATCTCTTTATGGGCTATTAGAAAACATAACGCTTACATAGTGGGTTAAGTATAATTAGAGGATTTGTTGTTGCTGTTTTTATAAATATTTTTTGAGAGAGATATTTTCTATGTGTCTATTTTTGAATGGACTATGCGGGAATTTAAAACATATTTAAACATGGCTTTCCCCCCCCATGATCCATATTACTTGCCATCTTACAACCTGTGCTGCTGCTGCATTTAAACTTGAGGATTTACTAATACGTTAGTGAGTATAAACCTGTGTGTAATTTTCCTTGACAGGAAAATTCAAATCATTTCCAATCTCTCCCTACAAAGATTATCATAGCTAAAAGTTGCCTGGTCTTTAGATGATTTAATGTCAAATACACTTGGGCACACACGTGGTATGCTTATAAAACACAATGGTAACTTCTTGCACTTAGAATAAAATCCATCTGAATTGCTCATGATGGCCTTCAGAAGGCCATGGGATGTGATTTCTTTTCTGAACTCATTCCCTCACTTTTCCCTTTTTTCTCTCTTCTCTAGCAACACTGGCCCTGTTATTCTGCAAGGACATGCCCCACCTAATTCTTCATCCTCTTCCTCTTTCGCAGCCTTCCCTGAATGTGAGTTGATTGCCTTTTGTGCACTCTGAACTGCAGAGATGAGCACAACACTTCCTTACATTTTGGTAAACAGCCACTGCCCAGAGATTCTCAAAGTTCCCATCCCATTTGCCACTCCCCTGAGACTGGCAAACTTGAAGTGGATCTACAAACTTACAGTGCAATGTCTGTCACAGCAGGGGAGTCTTGGACCCCGTTTCAGTGCCGAAGCCGGGATAATTTCTGATGGCATGACAGCCACGTCCAGCCAACCACTGAAATATCCCACCAGTGGGTTTGTGGGCTTCACCACTGTCTTCTTTCTCATATCTTAGGAAGTCAAGACATGTACACACACACCCCTCCAAATTTCACCCTGTTCAGAGAGGCTTGGAACATGGACTGGCTGGAGAAGGGAAGGCGATCTTCAGGCTGGTATTATGTACCCAAGCGCATATCCTCACCACCAGTTGTTAGAAATTTTGAATAGCACACCAGAAGGCAAGTGAATAAGAGATATCTAGTACCTTTATAGGAGTGGAGAGAAATAGATATGTAAAAACGTACTTGCTTTACTGTCATGTTCCATAGTGTTTTGTGTATTAAGCAGGTTCTTTAACCCAGCCTTAGAAGTAAAAGAAGCAGAAGCAGAAGAAATATCCCTTAAGGATAGTCCTGAAGGCAGCAACCAGGAAAGTCAGGTGTGGTATGGAGAGGACAGAGGGGTCATCCTATGTAGGGCTCCCAGAGGATCATGGTCCTAGAATCTTGGGACAACAGACAATGGTTCAGTGGAGCAAGCACTGGGATTAGAGGGAAAGCGTGGAGGTGGAAGTGAGAATTGGGGTGTAGAAACCATGTGTGCCAAGGTAAAGATGGCTTCCAATCTTTTCTCCAGGTCTCAGCAGTGTACTTTCTGGAACTTGATTCAATCCCTGAACTTACAAGCTGTTTCGGTTACTCCTCATTTCCTGAAGGTCAAATACAAGTCTCTACCTGGATTTCATCAGAATAATATTTACAAAATGGTACTTTTTTTTTAATGTAGAAGGATTGCCGTTCTTTCTACCTATAATAACATTTAAAAGGGTATATTATGGTAGTAGGAGCATTGACCCTGGAGCCAGGCAGCCTGGAGAGGATTCTAGGTTGTGCCCCTGATTAGTTCTATGATGTAAAAGTTACTCAACCACTCAACTCTCATCTATAAAACACAGATAATCATAGAATATGCCAAGTGTGGAGGAGACCGCTTGACCCAGAGCAAGCATTCAGTACATGTTAGCGACCACTGATTTTAGTTAAATTACAGAACGGTACCATGGAGATGGTTACAAAGGAAAGCCATATCGTATTTTTTTTCCTGAATAACTATTTCATTGCAGAATAATAACTCGTTCCAGGTACTGCACAGTGTGGACAGCCTGGAAGGCAGGAAGTTATGAGGGCTAAATTTAAAGTTATGTCAGTCAGGCAAATTAACATATTTTAATAACTTCCTACATCATAGTAATAAGCCTGAAGCAGCTCCAGAATGTGTAGGCTGAGGTGGGGAGGCAGCCCAGAAGGAAACTAGATAAAGCGTAAACAATTCCCCAGATTATCGGCAGTTAATAGAATGGTGAGAATAAGATTGTATCTTCAATTTAAGAGGACACCCGGAGATAATTTAGGTAAATTAGACAGTTAGCAACTATGTCCAGGTAACAGCAAACATATTGAAGTGCTGACATAATGCCAAGTTGTTTCTATCTTCAGAATCATCTACACAATGCTCATCAAGGAAAGTGGCTGTGTTCATAATAATTTGTGACACGACCTAAAATTTTCTTTACTGCAGAGAAAA